>NC_072853.1:102972629-103157629 GCF_028858705.1 Grus americana
AAAGACCATGGTGCAGTGCAGGTTGATCTCTCAGCTGGTAGAAAAGGACATGAGGAACCTCAATTACAACTCCCAAAACTACATTTTTTAAGGGTGTGAAAAGAGAACCAAAATGCAAGCCTTTTGGGGGTTTTCTGCACACTGCTCTAGATCTAACTTGACCCTATCTCTTTACCTTCTCTAGCAGAGAATTATTGGAAAAATTTGGATATATAAATATATCAGTCAATATTTACACCCTCAGTAGGTTTAGATGCTTTCTCATCATCTTTGAATTCTGTCATGCTGTGTTGGGTTTGCATGGCAAGGTTTTGGTAACGGGGGGGCTACAGGGGTGGCTTCTGTGAGAAGCTGCTAGAAGCTCCCCTGTGTCTGATAGAGCCAATGCCAGCCGGCTCTAAGACGGGCCCGCCGCTGGCCAAGGCCAAGCCAATCAGCGCCTCTGTGATAACATATTTAAGAAGTAGAAAAACACTTGGAGAGAGAGTTTTTGCAGCCGGAGAGAGGAGTGAGAAGATGTAAGAAACTCTGCAGACACCAAGGTCAGTGCAGATGGAGGGGGAGGAGGTGCTCCAGGCGCCGGAGCAGAGATCCCCCTGCAGCCCGTGGTGAAGACCATGGTGAAGCAGGCTGTCCCCCTGCAGCCCATGGAGGAAGGATGAGGGGGTGTAGAGATTCCACCTGCAGCCCGTGGAGGACCCCACGCTGGAGCAGGTGGAGGCACCTGAAGGAGGCTGCGGCCCGTGGGAAGCCCACGCTGGAGCAAGTTCCAGGCCAGACCGGTGGACCCGTGAAGAGGGGAGCCCACGCCAGGGCAGGTTTGCTGGCAGGACTTGTGACCCCGTGGGGGACCCCACGCTGGAGCAGTTTGCTCCTGAAGGTCTGCACCCCGTGAGAGGGACTCCATGCTGGAGCAGGGGAACGATGAGAGGAGTCCTCCCCCTGAGGATGAAGAAGCGGCAGAAACACCATGAGATGAACTGACCATAACCCCCATTCCCCGTCCCCCTGTGCCGCTGAGGGGGGGGAAGGTTGAAGCCGGGAGTGAAGTTGAGCCCGGGAAGATGGGAGGGGTGGGGGGAGGTGTTTTAAGAGTTGATTTTATTTTCTCATTCCTCTACTCTGTTTTGCCTAGTAATAAATTAGATGAATTCCCTCTCTAAGTTTGGTCTGTTTTGCTCGTGACGATAATTAGTGAGTGATCTCTCCCTGTCCTTATCTCGACCTACAAGCATTTCGTTATGCCTTTTCTCCCCTGTTTAGTGAATGAGGGGAGTGAGAGAGCGGCTCTGGTGGGCACCTGGCCTCTAGCCAGGGTCAACCCACCACACATGCGTAAATCATTGCTAAATTGGTATGATAGTCAGGGCAGGCCTTTATTTACTTTAGGATGAATCCTGCCCTCTCTGTAGTATAAGGGAATTACAGACATGGTAGAACCTCTGCTGTTTCTCTGTGTAAGGAAAAGGTGGTCAACTGGCAAATGCTTATCATGCATCTTTATCCTGCCTCCTGCATACTGTAGAGCCCAAAACCTCCACCAGCTATTGCTCCCTTTCAGCTGAAGAACTGATCAGCAGTCGGCATTGCTCCATAACTGCTCTTCTGCAACTTGGCGCAGGCTGCAATCTTCTGGTCCACAGGCCTTGGGATTTAGATGTCTCCAAATGGGCTAAATAACATCCAATTTTACAAACTCAGTCAAATAAGACTTCACAAATAAGTGCATATTCAGCCATTTTTCAGCCTGGATGAGTACACCATACTACAAGGACTACCAAAATTGCAGGACCACAGAAGTTCCTAGAAAAGCAACCTCTCACTTTTTACTCTTGCTGCCTTCTCTGCTGCAGTTCAGTCTACACTGCTGTGGGTGTGGAGTACTTTTTTGTCCTTTGCATTAATCTTATACCCTTATATCCTCTGTGACCAAAATATGGATAGCCTTCTCCTCCAAAGGCTATCCATAAAAGTATTTTGATTGATTGCTTCCAACAAGAATCATGCCCTGATTAGTGCTTTAAAACAGTGCAATCACATGATCTTCAGTTGGCCAAAAATGTGTTGGTCTAGAGGAAATGATGCTCTCTTAAATAATGCTTTTAACTTCATACCTGTGAGCTCTTCTCAGAGTGACAGGAAATGCTTTGAAGCTGTATGGAAGACTATCACTGGATATTGTTGAGGTAACTGCTGGAAATCCTCTTCAAGTATTTGAAAAACATACGAAGCATTTCTTGAGAAAATTCAATCAGACTTGTTTATTTGAAAAAAGGATAAGTATTTAAGGAGTCAAAATAAAAAATGTGCAGGGTAGAACCAAGCACAGCAGCCTAGACTGCATTAGAGCTGTTTTTAAGGATTTCCCACTTCTTGCTAGCATCACTTTAATCCCATCAGTTGAAGCTCTACCTTTAACCTTTGCAGAAGTGGGAGGTTTCCTTTAGCTCTTATTTGAAAACTCCTTTCTTTCCCTTCTTTAAAATTATAATTTCTGGATAGGAGAGAGAAAGTAGGATAAAGCGAATTGTGAAAAGAGGCAGAAGAAAGAGAGCCCAGTAAAACTTTTAAAATTCCCACTAGAAGTGATCCGGGAGGACAGCTTGAACCTTTACCACATGGTTTATCAACCACACTGTGACTTTCTGCAAGTGAACTTCTTTTATCACATGACCTCAGAGCAGGACTGTTGCCATTACAGTGTAACCAATACATTATTGTAGTGCTGTGCATCACACACAGCTTCAGCACAGTTCTATATTTATTTTACTGCTCTTCCATTTACTGTTTGGCAGAACTTTCTGAATTGGTGCTTTGAGACTGTATTGCAGATTCAGGAGCTAGAAAATGTTTATAGCATACATACAGACACTTCCCACACACCCAGTAGCAGTAGTACTGTCGGCATGCTGCATATATTTGAAAATATTCAAAACTATTATTATCTCATGTCATGTTTCATCTATCATAATATCATAATATCATATGATCCATGCAAGTGGATTTGTCATACACATACTGTCACAAAAATAAAGATTTTAGTAACTTTCACATGGGGATGCACTGCTTTCATGGGAACAGGGAAGGTCCTTCCTTTCCCAAAGAAATCTTAGAGCAAAAGCTGCAAAATTCATTAACAGAAGTCAGAATATCAATGTTACTTAGGTATTGCTGTACAAGAAGTCTGGTTGTGCAGCAATGTTTCCTTTTTGGAAAGAGGAATGAATGCATGGGTCAGAAGTTTTCTTCTTCTTTTCATTGTCAAATCTGACTATGCTCATGGGATAATTAAAACTTAGGAACATGTAAGGGAGGTAGAAACAGAATAGGCAAAAAAAAGCCCAATGGAGAAATCTCTGCATTTTAAGGGAATGTGAGTGTCGGCAATGTTACGACCTGGGTAGGGCTGTGCTCCCACAGTCACAGTTGTAGAAATCTTCTTCTGACCGTTGCATATTGTTTTCAAGGGGATGACTGGCAATGTAAATAACTGTCTTTTTCTTTTTCCCTGTTGTACAACAACAAATCCATGGTTGAATGTTGTTGAATCCATGCAAATGAAGTAGTGTAAATTATAATTTTGTTGCATTATTAGTTTACCTACTTTGGGTATGCTTATAGGCTGAAGAATATAGGTATCCTACAATCTTTCCTATATTATCCCCACAAAAAAAAACCCCAACAATGAGGTAATAAAGTTCTTTCTCTGTTTTTCACAAGAAGGATACAAGAGGGAGGAAAAGCAGAACTGTTGCATCCTGAGATGAGAAATGCTTGAGAACGAAACAAAGCAAGCTTCTGAACATAAGGCAGCCACAGCATACTGGGTAGACATATTAGCATGGCGTTACAGTCAGGCAAATAAGCCCTTGAGAAATAACATGGCAGAAACTGCCCTCAGGATTAAGATAGTATCTCTGTGCAATGTTACTTTCTGTGTATGTTCTAATGAAAGTTAAGTGTATCTAATGAAATAAAATGTGCATTTGGAAGACTCAGGAATCAGGGGAAAGAAACCTGTGTAGGAGATTTGGGGTTAAAAATTAGTTCCTCCACTAAAATAAGGAACATGGTGCTTGAGAACTAAAATTAAAGGAGGTAGATTCATCACCACTTTTTTGTGTCTTACTCCTTTATTGTTTTCATGTCTTCTTCCAAACAGCTGGTATCTCTTGTGTCAGAATCTGGCATAATTTTTTATATTTTCCTGTCTCCCTTTGGAGAAAAAAAAAATAAGCAGCACTGCTAATCTGGGGTTCATCAGATACTTTCATGTATCTTCTACCCTTTCCCTCCTTTCCCACATCCTGCACTGCCACACTGGTTCATAGCATGGGCTAGGGAGAGCAAGGTATACTAGGAGAGGAAGAAACACAAGTATTTGAACAAGTAATATTTGAGCTTTTTCATCTCATGCCTTGATTTGAATTACTGCATGTCTTCTTCTAAACCCAGAGAACACTTTACTTGCATGAAGGTTAGGACCCGTACTCCCTGCTCATTTGGAAGTGTCATTACCCTTGGAAAAAACAAACCCAGAGCACCACCCCAAAGCACCATCAAGGTCACAGCACCGCTGGAGAAAAGCCTGCCAGATACTCTGCTTCACCCCTGGCCAACTGTGCGGTCTTTCAGGTGTTCATCTGGTGCCACTGTAGGTGGGAAAGAAAACAAACACGGGGAAACCCATGCCTCAATGGGAAGAGCATTGCATAAATGAAGTAACTCTGAAGTGGCCATGCCCTCAGTAGCTGAATACTTCTTTTGTGGGCTTTCTATTTACCTCTGTGTCGTGTGAGCTAATGGACACAGGTTAATTATGCTGTAAAAGGAAAAGACTGAAGTTCTCAAATACCTGTTTTTTTTCTTGCCCAGATAAAGAAAGATCTTGCATATCCCTATGCCTCACTAATAGATCGGAAACTTGCTATAGGTTGCAAACTGTGCCTCATAATATATACGTTCCTTGACTGTTGACTAACAGAAGCAACAAGCCATGCCTTACATTTACTATAATATAACTCTCTGGGGAGTCAGTAATGATGAAGCAGTGATTTTGTGCCCTTCTCACTCTGGGTCAAATTTAGTCAAGTGCCAAGCCTCTTTGACTTCTAGATGACTTTAGCTGGACAGGAGGGTTCTCATTGCAGAGCATCAGAACTATGTTACCTTCCTCCTTCTCATTTCTATTACTTAAATGCAAAAGTAGTAAATAAATAAGTGCTGCAGTGACTTAAGATTTATCGTCTTGTTTCTGTTGTCCTAGAAAGTTTTAAGAAAGTAAATGACATTTATGGGTAGTCTGTCACTTTATGCAGGCCAAAGGGCTAGATAGTACAATTTTCAGCAGAACTCCATCTGAAATACAACCTAGCTTGTAACACACAAGTTTGCTGGACCAGGTTCTTCATACTGGATTTAATAACTGCATAATCTAGCACCGCATGTATTCATCCAGGGAAGAAACTGTGGGATTCTCCTGTGAGACCCTAAAGTTTGAATACCATAGGCTGCTACAGTTTTTCAAAATGAAACGATTACAGAAAGGGTAAAGAAGAGAAACATTAAAATGAAAATATGTTTCTAACTTTGTCCCTCTGAGAATTTAATGAGCTGAAGTACTCAGCAGATAAAGAGAAATCTACATTTTAAAGTCACTATAAATTTTTTTTTTTCCTTTACCACCAGCAGAAAAGAACAGACGGATAACAGATAAAACCAAGATGTTTGTATTAGGGCTGAATGAAGACATGTTTTCCCTCAAATAACTTAATGCAAGACATTTACTGAAAAATTTCATAGACATTTTTTAATTAAATACATCTCTGATTCAGTTCTTAATCTTCCACAAAGCTATTCACAGTACCTTCAGGAAGAGGATTACGTAACTTACCCAAAAATGAGTCTTGATGAAACTCTGATCTTTTCTGAAATGTAAACAGTCCACTGTAAAATATATCAACCAGGTCTAATAAAGGTAAATATAAGAAACATGCTGAGACAGGGAAAAGGAGGAAGCTCTGCTGTATCTAAACACATGTCGGTTCATTAGTTATATGCAGCCATGCTAAGTATGTGTAATAAGGTTAGGGCCTCTTCCTTTGTTGGTGTCTCATGGCCACAGTTTTCCACCATGCTGAGCTGGCTTTTTCCTGCAGCAGCACGTCCTTGCAGTGCTTGGCAGAGAGGTACTGCTTGTTTGGTGAACTGGAAGAACAGCCAGACCAAGAAGAGTGGCAGAAGCTCTGAGGTTGTACCTGCTGAGGAAAGAGTATGGCATGAGGAGAGAAGAGGAACTAGGTAAATGTATGTGCTTATAAAAATGTAAAGGTAAGGGTGGCTGAACAGCTTTTGGTGAATCAGAACCATTGTGCCTGAATCAGAACAGATGCTTCCCTTTAGAATAAGCGTATTTAAATATGTTGGATAGGTAAGTAGCCACTTCTTTTAAGTGAGAAAAATTAATTATTGCAGTTCAGAGAGAGGATGCCAGAACACAAATGAAACACAGCAGCAGATAACTGGAGCCATGGTTAGCAAAAAGGAGAAAGACAGAAGTAAAGGCAATAGCAGGATAAAAGTGAGGTGCTCATAAGCATAGTTGTCTCTTCTAGAGTGGCCAGAAGCCTTCATAAGATGCTGCAAGTGGCACTGTTGGATACACCTGCAAACTCAGTAGGAAATTAAAAGGCAATTAAGTGTGTCTTAAATTGTGGAACACGTCATGTGGGTCCTTATATGACTCAGTGTTCATGTTCTGTGCTCTTATGCTGTGCAGTTGTTTTGTTCTGTCACTTGTGCTCTCCAAACATTTAGCTGTAACCTAGCAGGGACTGAGAAGGAAATAACATCCCAATTTTCACACCAGCAACAGCTGCTTTGGTTAGGCAGTACGCTAAATATAGTAATTTGCCATGTAGCCAACAACAGTGATAGCACATCAAAAAGAGATTCTGTGACATAGCAGGGATCCCTAATGTGCTACAAATGATGGATGGGCTGTTCATGCACCTCACAGAATGATGCTGCTTTTCAAAATGGAAAGCGGCGTGTGTGACCATCAATATCTTACATTGAATTATTGGCTTCTGTCATGATGCCTGTATTTTAGCCAACTCATGTGGTGGAAAATTATTTTATTCTAGTATTCTAGTGACATTTCTGATAAAAGAGCCATCAGTAAATATTTTCCCTGAGAAATGCATTCTAGAGGTTTACAGGTAATAGCAACAGTCCTTTGAAGAGCCATCTGTGACTCATAATAAGTAAAATAAACCATTATTGAACAAAGATTGAAACATGAATATGCTTGTGTTTAGTTGGTCTCTTTTTTCCATAAGCATTCTCTATGCCAAACATCAAGATGGATGGCTGTTGTACCTGTGTAGCATGCTGCCTAAGTGTTACTATTGCCTTCTGTGCCTTTATTATTGGTGGGAGTAAAGTGCCTGCAGTTGACAAAGGTGATATGATAAAACACTACCATTCCTGCCCTTCACCTCAAGTTGCAAGAGGATTTCGGTGTCATTGCTGGTATGCCTCAGCCTGCGTGGATTGCAATGAAACACCATCTGACCGGACAGGAGCCATGGCGGTAAATGGGGCTTCCTCTCCATAAGCCAATGAGGAAATTAAAAATGCATTGAGGCCAGGACTTGCTGCATTCTCATCTTATGCTATCAAGTGCTATATAATACCTAAAATACTTTCCAAAAGTAATTATACTGAATTCAGTTATTCAACCATATAAAATGTAGCATGAAGAATTCAGCCAGGTCCAGCAAACCACATGAGTGTTCACCATGATGCCATTTGATTGAAATCAAAGCATACAGGACAGCAGTATGGGATGAAATTTATTCAGATGCAGTGCGACCTCTTCTTCCTTCAGTTATACCTCAGGATTGGGTTATACTAGCACATTTGTTTTGGATTAATTGCATTGTGATCTGATCTTTTCATCTGCTGTTCTGCAGCGGCTCAGTACCTTTTCCATAGGGAACAGTTCCTCCTGCTGCTGTTTCCTTTTGTGTCCCCCACTGGTAGATGCTCTTCAGCAAACCCTTGGAACTTTCCAAAGCACTGGCCCCTTCTGCAAAGTGACCACCATTGACAAACAAATTTTGATGTGGCATTATGTCTTCTACTGTCTCTCTTTCATTTTCAAGATTCTTGACTTAACCCCAGGTCACAGGGTTTACCATTGTCATGGTTTAATCCCAGCTGGTAACTAAGCACCATGCAGCCACTCACTCACCCCTCAGCTCCCCAAGAGGATGAGGAAGAGAATGGCAAAAAACTCGTGGGTTGAGATAAAAACAGTTTCATAGGATAACAAAGGAAAAGAATAATAATAATAGTTAATAATAATAATGACAACAACAACAATAAAAGAAGTGATGCTCAAATGCAATTGCTTACCATACGCAAAAGTTAAAAAAAACAGTCCAATGCCCAGTCTGTTTCCAAGCAGTGATCCCACCTCCCAGCTCACTTCCCCTGTTATATCTAGAGCCAGACGTTCTATGGCAGGGAATATCCCTTTGGCCAGTCTGGGTCAGCTGTCCTGGCTGTGCTCTCCCAGCTTCTTGTGCACCCTGCAAGGCATAAGCAGCTGAAAAGTCGACTTAATGTAGGCAACAACTAAAAACATCAGTGTGTTGTCAACATTATTCTCATCCTAAATCCAAAACACAGCACTATACCAGCCACTAGAAAGAAAATTAACTCTGTCATCTCAGCCGAAAGCAGGACATCCATCTTCCCAAGACTTGTGGCTTTCCAAAATGATTGGTATCCCTACCACATACCAGCACTGCAAGTATACAAGCTATATGTGATATATAGCAGGCTACTGAAGAAAGCAGACGTGCCTGCTATCCAGAAGACAATAGCATCCATAGAATGCCATGGAATATACAGCAGTATGAAATAATATGGAATATAGTTGGCATCGTGTCATAGATTTAATGTAACAAACCTTATTTTGAATGAATTGGTACTTAAACAGTAGGACTTTTAAATCATAACATTAGCTGTTAAAATATTTGGAATGTAAATGAACTACTGCATTTTAGAACACCAAATATTTCACAAGGCAAAGTATCCATCTGCAACAGTACTAGGACCTGTGAGTATCACTCAGCTTGTTTCTACTTGGGTTTTGATATTAATTTTGAAGGTTAAAAGGTAAATGACATTTAGTCATTTGTGAAATAAGACCATTGTCATAAAGTTGAAATTGGATCCAACCTGCTTGCATTATTCAGGATCTTTAATTTCACTGTAAATAATTTGGCAAGACCTATTCAAGATCCACAACTACTACAATCAATAGCAAGAGACAAGGTATCTGTCAGCACAGCACATTTCCTCCTTTTTAAAAAAAAAAATCCAATTTCACAAGTACTAAACAAACACTGAATTAAACACTTCTTAGGGTACGTCTTAAAGTGTACTACCAGTAATTCTGTGTCATATGTTTCTGGGGTTTTATGTTTCCATGAACAGTTATTAATTACATGAACAATAAAAGCTCAAGTTTTGCCTGCAATTTTTTCACTGTAAGCCTCCTTTCTAGAGGAGAGATTCTAGAGAATCATGAATAGTGACAATAAAGTGCAGACCTGCCTGGGCACGTATGCTCTAATAGCAGCAAAAACTTACACTTATCAACCTCATTTGAACTGGACATAGATGATGAATCTAGACATTTCTAAGATCTAGTGACTCTGGAGATTTCTGTCCTTTCATCCTAAACCAGATTTTATTCTTTTCTCCTTCAGCTTTGCAACTACCAGTCCACCTTTTCAAGCTGAGGATCTCTGAAAAAAACACCATTGTAGAAATTATATTGCCCATTTAACACAGCTCCTTTTTGAACCTGTTTCTCAGATGCTACTACTTTTTACAAAAAAAAACCTCAGCAGAATGCAACAACTCCGTGCTTTGTTATCAGAAAATCCTCTCAGTAGAGAAGGAATTTCATCTTCAGCCTTGCAGACTGAGTATGTGTGCTCCCACTGAGATGCAGAACAGGGCAGCCTTGCGGACTGGACAGGGGCTGCTGGCTGAAACCATGCCACCGAACCCAAGTATTCATAAAGAGATTCCAGTTCATCCTAAGGCATCTAAGCAAGATGACATCTCCTCTATGGTGCTGTCCTCACTTGCCCTTGGGGTGTGCTGTTTGCCCTAACAAAGGCAATACTAGGAGTTTCAAGAGGGCAATTGTAGACCAGTTAGCAAAGGCATGAAACAATCGGTGCCAGTCTGCCACCAAGTGAAAACTGAATCATGTTAAGAATCATCAGAAATGTATATTGAATTTTACCTTGTCAAATGATTCATACAAAATGAAAATTTGTGGATTTTAGACTAGTTTAGAAAAAGAAATCCATTATGCAAGTAACACGCTGTTCTTTGTAACTACTAATTAGTAGGCATAGGTGCATGTTGAGGGCACCACTGGACATGCATAGTCCTCACTTCTCTAACTTAGCTTCTGATGAAGGCTTAACTCAGTGCAAGATAGAGGTATGAAACTCCGTTCCTGAACATATTTTACATATACCCATGTTCGCTTCTCCTCAAGTACAGCTAGTATTGCAGGTTTTTATTGAATAATCTGACAGGAGTTAGGATAGAGGGACTGTGATAAAAACAAAGCTGATGTAACTCAGAATAAAATTCCAACATCCTAAGAATTAAGTGCCTGACAGTCATGCAGGGCCATAGTTGCTTATGCTGTCCATGACTATCTCAATATTACTTTGTGCTTCTCCTCCCATCATTTTGGTTACATCAACCTGTTAGGTTCTTGTTATACAATTAGATGGTAAACTCTCTGAGGCAATGGTTTTTCTTCCATGAAAATATAGTGTTTGGTACAGTGGATAGCAAATACATGACTAGAGTTTCCAGGCCTAACATATACCTCATGCTTTGTCATATTCAAAAATCTTTTTTTGTTTAAGTGGAGTTACATCTACCTGTGTATTGTTTTCTTTATTTACAGAATGTCTGCCCACACCCAAACGTTCGCAAGGCCTTTCAAAATTCTGAGGCTGAAGTAAAAATAATAAACTTGGAATTAAAAATAAAAACTTGGGAAACGAATACATTTCCTTGTTTCTTTTATTATTTGCCTTCTGCAGGGCTCATATTTTCCAAGTGCATTTCCATAATAAATCTGTAACGCTGCCACAGATGAAACAAATAGAACTTCTCCCATGTTTTTGCATTACTTCCATAACTGAAGCTACTGAAGGAATGTCAAGTATTGCAAAATTTATGATTCTGATCATAAGGATTGGCAATAGATCAGGTCTCTTCTTTCATCTGAAGCTCAAAACACCATTATTGTTTCCATGTATTTATGTTGCCCTTTCCATATCTTATATTTAACTGAATGAGTCATAATTGTCTTCTTCCAAATATGCTGAAATAAAAATTGCACTGATAGCGCTGGTGGGTGCACTTGGCAATGCTGCCCCCAACAGCTCCTCTGCCTTTTTCTGCAGACTGAGGAAACAACTGAGCTGCAGAAGTCCCAACTGTGCTCTTCCTTTAGCTAAATTAAGCTCCCTCTGAAATTCAAGGCTGCATAAGAGAAGCAAATAAATCAAGAGTGGTGCTATGGCATTTAGCCATCCATCAGCACTATAAACCATTGCTTGCCTACCTGCTTAAAAAAGTTTTAACTATTTATATTCCTACCACTCTCCAGTCCAGGTTGCCCTGCTCTAAATCGTTAGTAAGCCTCAGACTAAAACATTACAACTTCTGGTAAGTAGGGTTCAGCATGGTATAAGGCTTATATACTATTAATTACTTCTGAGGATCTTGGACCACACCTCAGCACTACAGTGCTAAGTAACCAGCAGCATCACTTGCCACATGTATGCACTCCAGATATTGCACTACCTACATTCCCACCATCACTGGGTGATATGTCCTACAAAACAGGAGATGTCTGTTACACCTCTGAACAGGAATTTGTGTTGTCTGCTCTCTTATGATTATTTGTGTTGATTTTCACTTCTCAGCAAAGGACAGAAATGAGATACGAAAACAGTTTAAGAACAAATTTTGAGTAATTAAGTGCGTTATTAGGAAAAGTGATTTGCTTCTCTGTCTCAGGTATACTTGTGATTTCACTTCAAGTTATTTAGTAGTATTTGACAGAGCAAGTATTTTGCTGGTACCTGAAAATTCAGTGGTATATGCTGTGTTACAAAGGTGGCATGTGTCCCAGAGAAAGTGTGTCTTAGCTAATGAAGAGTAAATTTATTTTGAAGTATGATTTCCTTCCACAAGCTAGACACTCCATACCAACCTTTTCAGTCACTGGTACTCCTATAATCTAGTATGGTACGTTGCTGCTATTCCAGCTCCTGTAATCATGTATTTTGGTGAGCATGGGAAAAGCGATGCAGACTTAAGAATTACTTCTGCTGCAAGGGAAGTAATAGACAGACAGTGGACTGATGCAATGAAGACTATCTTTGCATGCTGTTCGACCTCTGCAAAACCTCCAGATATGCAGCAAAAGTATAGAACAAATTGCTTGCAGCTGTATGTTTCAGAAGAAAGAAGTTTACTAGCGATCCTATATTTTCCTTAAGGAAATTGTTAATCTACATATATGCACTGATTAAGATCTCATCATTTTGTGCAGGTCTTTTAAAAAAAGTCTCTGCTAACATCCACTACATGACTTCAGAAAACTTACAGAGGAGCTAACAATTATCTTGATTCCATAAAAGAAATAATTTGCCCAAACAACATTCTGAAAGTGAACTTTATATAGAGAGAGAAAGATACCAAGTATGTACTAGCCTGCGATAGTACTCTCTCTTTGTCTCTCCCCCCTTTCCCTCTCTGTCTTCTCTCTCCCCTCCCCCTTTTTAAAGCTTATTAATTCAGATCAATCCTTCAGTGGTAATATTGCCTTTGGGTTACATGCCAGCCTATGGAATTATATGTTTGAACACAGGGCCAAACTAGTAGTTATTCCCCTGCCACGAAAGGTGAAAAGGTTTCCAGTAAATCAGGTTACTTTTCCAAAGGGTAAGCAGTGTTAAATACAGTCTCTCTGGGTACTTCATCAATATGATTAACCTATTGGCATTATAGTTATCAAATTACAGTATAAGAAGTCATAAAGTTAAAAATAAATCTGTTTTCCATTGAGAAAATCTATTTAGGTGGAGAATGCTATATTAAAAGCTTACAGAGTATATATAATAGCATCATAGTTCATGGGGAATCATTACCACAATGGAGGTTTTCAAAATTAAACTTGCAGGAATGTCTTACAGATAAGTAAAAAGCTCTCAAGGGATTCAAGGTACATACCATATAGGGCCATCATCTTATTAGAGTTTTACTACTAACCCTATTAGAAGTCTCCAAGCTGAGAAAGATTACAGCATGTGGATTGTAGAGATATTTTGTAGACACTTTGCAACTCACCACAAAATGTTCACCTTGGGATCTTGGTCCCTGTAGCTGAGTTAAATGGCTGCCCTAATTCCACCACCATGGCTGCAGCAGTCTCTTAATGTACCATAAATCCAGTCAAGTACTTTGACCTCTTTATTCATTGTCACTATAGCTCCTGAAATTGTCCATTCTAGCAAAGGGCCCGCAGGAATTTGGTTCTTTTGACAAATGTGGAAGGAAAGCAAGTTGGTTTCCTGCAAAATGTGGCTGTGCTCTTACTGCAGAGAGAATAGAGGCAGTGAGGAGAAACTGGAACACTAATGCACATCAGATGGGATGGTCATTACTTCCTACTACATGCAAATTACTCATATCATTTAATCAAATACATTACAATGCATTAAGTGGCTGATGCTTCTGTATCACATTCAGTGGTGCTTATGGATTCCATGTTTCATTAATGGGAAGTGTTAGAATAAAAAAGTGATGCAAAATAGTTACTCTGGATGAAGAAACCTGATGTTTGTATAAATGTCTGTAGGCGAAAGATAGATATTTATTGCACTTCCCTTCAGATTCTACTCAGTAGGTTCTTTAAGTCTGCTTTAAAGATAGCTCATGCTTTTTCAAGGAAACATGGCTTTTGGCTGTGGTAGGTACAATCTTCTAAAAAAAAACTTCTCAGACAAGGGAGAAGCTTCAAATCACCTTGGCAATCAGAGCACTCTTATTAAGTTAATCATATTATTTCAAAAATAGAGGAAGATGAGTGTTCTTAGCAGGACCTGATTTCATACAAGTTACTGCTTAAAAAGGTGTGAAAATTTGTACATCTGGTCCTGCAATTTTTATTGCTATTAAACAGGCAAAATTCAGCAATAAGCCTAAATGTACTAAGAGACTAGACTGTTTCAGTCTCTTAAAAAATGTTGCACTGCATGATGACAATTCATATCTAGAAGATGTAAAAGTAATATGGTCTCTGTTACATTTAGTAGATTCAAATTATTCATTTCAAATTTAGTAGAGTTGTCTGCATGTATGTGAAAGAAGAATGTTAATTATTTATATCAAATTTTAAAATTATTTTAAAATCTGTTGGATGAATCCTGACATTACGAATATTTTTGAGTAATGTTTCTTTAGGTTCTTATTTGTTAATATAACACAATAATTATACAATAAATGCTTAGTTAGCATGTTATGTTTCATTTGGGGAATGAATTAATGTATTGCATTAATAAAATCAATGTGAAAATTTTAACTTACTCTTTTGGGTCAGTTAGCCTATATTATATTTCAAATTACTATAACAATAAATTTGATTGCCATTGCCAGCATGATACACAATAAAAGAAAAAGACTTATGATTAAATATTTAGAGTGACAGTTTAAAAAAAATCTACCAAATTCAAATTGCAAAATTGACAATGTTAGTACAATGTTGAAATTACAGAACCTGTACTTGGATCTTTCTAAACAAGAATAGAAAATTTCTCCATCTTATCCTTCATCCTACCCATAGCTGATAGCAGGCATATACAAAGAAAACTCTATATTATCCTCTATCAAATTTGCACTTACACAAATTTGCATTTCTTTATCTGACAGGCATTCTTTCTTACTCCTTTAGTCCATTGGTTTAGACACTAATGTTTTCCAGCACCTTGAAGAATTTGCTCAAACTTTCTCACTTTTTTGAGAACTCCATATTGAAGTTATCCATGGCTGCATCCAAGTTGTCTTCAAACTGTTATAAATTTTTTGCAATCCTATTTTGCTGGTAATAAATGTACCACTGCATAGTATTCTGCAGAGACTATGCTTTTTACATAGGATCCAGAGAGCAACTGCAATGATTAAGACCATTCAAAATTAAAGAAGAGCTAAAGTAATAATGGACTTATCTTCCTTAATCCAAAACCTCTGCACTATAAACTATCCTATTCTTCTGCTCGGATTTTGTATTTCCCTTCTACTCAGTGGCACTCAGTTATCACTCAGGCTGATATAAAAAGGAGTGATGCCATTTACAGCATCTAGACCTTTGCAAGAGAATCTGAGGATGGATGGGGCAGGACTTAGATAAACACTTGATGGGCTTTACAGAAACTAGTACACTAGAAACTAGTAATCAAAAGGGAAACATTTTCTCAGATCCCAGTCCTTGCTAAAGTTCGGATGCCTTAGGCTATCTCTGCATTAACATCTAATAAGCACAGTAGGAGCACTTTATTCTAAGATTCTGACATCCACACAATATGCATTTCAGGTGCTTTTGTAGGTTTATTCTTTTTTCTTTGAATTTCCCCCTTTTTTCTCAGCATTTTAGGGAACATCTAGCCATTGACAAGACAGAAGTGCAAAAATGGATATGAGAAGGATCAATGGAAAAATCAAAGTTAATAAATGTGTTTCTAGAAACATTATTAGAAGTTGTTATTATTGTATTGGCAAGACTGCACCAAGAATACTGTGTTCAGTTATGGTCATCCCCGTCTGAAACAAATGAGCTTAGCCTAGAAGATGCGCAGGGAAGGATCATCATGTCAGTGGGAGAATGGAGATTCCCATTTATGGAAAGCAACTAAAAGAGCCAACTATGTTTAGCCAGGCAAAACAAAGCTGAACAGGGAAATAATTGTCTCTGTAAATGGATCAGAAAGGTAAACACTAGCAGGGGAACAGTTCTTTAAGCTTAAGGACAATGTTGACACAGAACCAGTGGGCATATCCCGCCTATGAATACATTTGCAACAGAAATTAGCAGGTGGCATAGCCATCAGCGGAGTGAGGCTGTGAAACAGATTTCTATCAGAGTAATGGGTACAAAGAGTCAAACTTTTTTTGGTATCAGCCTTCATGGTTGCATGGCAACATGTGAGACTGGATGATGCCACTGCCTGAAAGGCAGGTGCTGCAGGTAGTCACCTGCAGTACCATACGGTTCTGGTGCAGAGGTACCTCCTCAGCTCTGTGCAATCCTGAATGATTGCTTGTTGAGAGAAAACACTAGATAAAATCCATCTGACTTCACTGGGCATACCAGTGTGACCCTTTTGTTGTCTCAGGACTGGTGTGAGGAAGGATGATTTGCCTGATGTTTACACTGAACCTGGGATTTGACCCTTGTTTTGTGGCTTGTTTTCCCACCAACTGCACTGATGTTGTTAGTCCTTCCTGAGGTATTGCATTCTGGAAGTGAACCCCTGATCTGAATTGTGCAGTGCTATTGCATTCTGCTATTAGTAAAAGGTGATAATTTGGCATTTGGGTGGGCTCAGTAGGAGTTGTGAGAAAAACATTGTTGTTAACTATTACATGTCAAATTTTATGACATGTGAATAGCTTTTTGTTGTGTTATATACAACACAGAGAAGAAATAATTATGAGCCAAAGAAATTTGAAAAAGCTGAATTGTGAATATATAGCACACAAGATTAATAAATATTACCTTAAATTGATTATCCTATGAATCTGCTTGGAGTAACAAGAGAATAATTGTCAATGTCTTTATAAGCTACTGGCAAAATACCATATTTTATATTTTATGGCACAGATTATATATATTAGTGCTCAGGGTACCAATAAAGATGTCTGCTACCCAGTCTGTAGTTTTTATCCATTATTATGCTTTTAGGTGCTATAGTGTTTTATGGAATAACTAAATACAGATGGGAAAAGTCAATAATGCCATGGTATTTTAACTCTGCAGAAAGGTTGGTCCTGCCTCTATTTACGCAGTCAGGTTTAGGAGCCTAGCCTAGACGTAGCAAGCAGTGCCAGAGCAACAAGATGCATCTGGGCTGTTCAGAATGACTTCTCACTACATCAGCGTGCTTTGTCACTCATCCACACAACTGCCAGGGAGTGGTCCATCTGGGTCTTCGTGATGCTCTGCTTTCATAAAACATATATTCTCAGATATGGCAATATAGGTGGATGTGTACCAGCTATTCAGCAGCTGTCCGGTGCTCTCCTGGTAGCTTGAGCTGCGAAATGGCCAAAAGGAAGAAGAACCTGGTCCTTTATCAGCAGTGAAATGCAACTGAAAAATCGGGAACAAGAATAATAACTCCTTGTCCTTTTAAATAGTTTTTTTTATATAGACGTAAAATTCCTGAATAATTTTGTAATTAATCATATCATCTCATTTGTGTTTTATAAATTTTGGGGGGTAAAATTATTTTTAATAACTTTTGACGCAAAAAAAAATTGCTAGTGTATAGTACCTGGCCGTACGCATGTATTTGGCAGTGTAAAAAATATAGTTTGTAAAACCATGGAGCTCCTTGCCACAGGATGGTACGTATGCTGTGTGGATATGTTCAACAACAGAGCAAACAAGCTGGCATGAAAAAGACCTTTGTGACTTGGGCCCCACCCTTTAAAGGATTAAAAATTTTATATCTAAAGAAAAGACTATATTGTAAAAACAACAGATGAGAATTACGTACGTTGCTTTCTCTGGCACCAAGGTCCACTTTTGTGCAAAAGTGCGGAAAAAAGGGGCTCATTTAAAAACAAAGGAGGGGGAGGAGAGGGAGTGTGTGGGGAAAAGGATGGGAAGGGTTATGATTTCTTTCCTGCACATTGAAGAAGTCTCAGTACATAAGCTACAAATACCCTACAAACAAGTTGTACTGGTAGCAATACGTATAGCAGCTCTAGTTTATATGCACTAAGGACTCGTTCATCTCTGCCTTACAGACTTAGGCTTTATGGGGGTCAGCTGGATTTTGGGAGTAGTTGACTATCAATATCAGTAGATTTATTTTCCTTCCTTTCTCTCTTAACTAGATGAAGAGTGAGTAGGTTGGTGTGCTTCCACTTCTTAATTGTGCAAGACTAGAAAACCTTGAAGCTCAGTCTCATTGGTATGAAACACCCAGATATGCAGGAACTTTACTGGTGTATCTGAATTCTCCAGGACTCTTGAATGAGCTTGAACTAACCTAGTAGATTTTTTTTCCTCAAGTGATTTTAATGCCATGTTTGCAGTGGCATGAGGGTCTGTAGAGGGCTCTTGAAATGGGGAGAAAATGACAAGTAGATTAAAGAAACTAAAATTAGGTTTGATTTGGGCTCTGAGTGGCAGCTGAGGTTGTTTCCTAAATTTTTTGCCAATGACTGTTAATCATGTGAGAGGAAAAAACCCAAACCCAATATATTTAGATTGCTAAATTTCACGTCATAACTATCCCTCCCTTAAAAATAGCCAGGCGAGGTCAAATGGTGGTTGAGTAATGTCTTCTTCCTTGCCTACACGGCCTACCAGCTTCATTTTTTTGTTATCTTACCTTAAGTCAGAGCAGAGAGCAGAGCCCAAAGAAAAAAAATTCCGTCCAAAACCCATGCTGCCTCCAGAAAGTCATTTGTGGAAAGTAGATGGCAAACCAATCAAAATGCCTCATCAGCAAAATTAGTATTTATGAAATTAGTGATGAAGCAGAACTGGCAGAGTGATTGCATTATAAACACTCAAAATGTAGGGGGAGGGAACAGAGATTTTTGCTCATTTTCCCCCCCACTGCTAAAGCACTGTATTTAATTGACTTACAATTTTTCCCCTAATATATTTCTTTATGAAACCTGCCTTGAGCAACGGATACATGATTGTTCACCGAGGGTTGTGCCTCATTTGTTCCTGTAGATTGTGCCTAATTAACGCTAACTTGTCTGTACATAAAAAGTACAATAGGCTGTCCTTTCCAATTTAATTCCGACAGTTTAATCGAATCTGTATTCTTTCAAAAATAATTAGATCATTTACACTTCATTAACATGTAATGTAATGTTGAGGCATTCATCATAATGATTTCTTATTTTTCTTGTGCAATATTATCTCCTCTAATGAAACTGTTAACACCATGCATGTCTTAATTAGCTTCATCATATCACTGACAATTTCAGGGAGAGCTACATTTTTACAAATGAAATTAAATTAGTTCAATAGGTATATTTGAAGAAGAATATGCTATTAATGCAAAAATATTAGAAACAGGCTTACCTTTATATACCATCTAGCAGTTTCTATAGTATTTTTTTTTCCATTCTCTCATCATGAGATGTCTAATGTGCAAGGATCACTTTTTTCTTTCCTCATCCTAAACAAAGGGAAGATGGGCTTGTCTCAGAGATATTAAGCCATCATAGGAAACACTGATAGTAAGAAAACAGAGATCGTAACACACCCTCCCTCCTCATATCCAAATCCCTCTGATTTTGGGACGAGTTCTTGTGCAGATCTTGGCATCCCACCTGCAAATGCCTCTGAGAACGTTGTTTGTGGATTAAAGCTGTGAAGGAATTTTCTGATCCTCTTCATGGAGGATGTATTCACTGTATTCGTGCTTGCAAACCTTGGTGGAAAATGAGTGGTGCTAAGGTCTAATCCCGCATATTGCTAAGAAGCCACTACTCCCGTGGGCCTGGAAACCTCCATGTTAGCATATACCTTTCGACAAGTATTTACAAGCCATTCACATCCTGACAACATTCTTGCAACCAAGGATGTGTTTGTAAATGTTAATACAAAACAAATTGCCATGAAGCATCTCCTGGAAGGTACTGAGTACCCATAGCTTCAAAGGAAAGCCAGTGACAGTGTTGTGCTCAGTATTTCATAGGAAGTATTCTGCACCTGCCTGGATTGAGCTTTAAACTAGCTGAAGGTCCTAAAATGTTTGAGACAGATAAGCTGCTTTCCCTCAACTCTCGCAGTCTTGCCAACAGAAGGAGTGTGCCATATTCCTGTCTACTGCAGCTGAACGAATATTATGAAGCAAAACAAAAATTGCAGGCAATTGTTAGAATAAAATAAACAGATTTGTTGCTATCAATATTCATTACCTTTTTAATTTTGTTCTGCATGAACACTTGTACAAACAATTATTTATTCAAAGAATTTCTCCTGAGTGTGAAAAATCTGGAGAGTACATGAGTAAAGATTGTGCAAACTTGGAAGGAATCTTTCTGAAGTCCATGGGACCAATCCCATATTATGTCCAAAAGCAGCCAGTGGCAACTAGTAACCAAGACAGAGTTGATACATATGGTTCACAAACAAACCGTAAGTGGGAACATCAGAGAACATTTTTTGTTAAACAATTTTGAAGCAGAAACAATTCTGTAAATATGAGTCCATCTGAGAACAATTTCTAAGCAAGACAGAAGGCTAAATTAATCAAACTATTTGCTATAAATAGATTCACTAGCACTAACTACTTCTACTCACTTTGCAAAACTGAAGCAGAGGTAATTGTATTCATTTCTCTTTATTTATGTACTGTCAAAGGTTGTTGTACAAAGTCTGTTGGACTATTACTGATGAAATTGATAATGATAGTATCTATGAGTCCCAGAGGTCTCATCAGCCTTTTAAAAGAAAGTGCTACAGATCACTTTTAATAAATTTTAATACACCTTACTAAAATCCATGGACGTAATATAGATCAAAAGTCAAATTCTGACCATTTCATGCTAACCTGCAATAGCTTTTAATTTCCCTAGACCTATTTACATTTTAAGGAATTATAGTATGTACTGAACCCTTATACAGTCTCATTGATTTTTTGATCCTTTCTGACAAACATTTTGACTATTGATTTTCAGTTTTCTTGATGCTTCTTTTTTTAAAATAGTAGTGTAACTTATCCAAGGCTTATTAATGCAGCAGCAGAATGTCAGGGAAAGAGTTTTTAGCCTACTTTTTCAACTTTAAGCATGTAAATAAAAATTTCCAAAAAAAAAAAAAAGGAAATTACAAAATGGCAAATTCTAGGTTTAGGGGTTTGTTTATGAGTTATTTATTTCCCCCCCTGAGAAGCTTGAGAATGTAGACTTTTAAGAGGATTGAGGAAAAAACTAAATCAAGTGGGCTATTTGCTGGTGTCGGCAATAGAACCATAACGTTAAAAGAAGTGCTCCAGTGTTTCCTGATTATTATGAATTTTTTAAAGTTGTTGCCACTTTCTTTGATTCATCACTTTAAAGTAGCTTGAACTGTTAACAATAAAAGTTATTTCTTTTGTTAGTTTTCCATGATAAACCATCTTTATAATTTTTGGTTGAATTTGTTTCATTTTATTATATTGTTAGGGAAGGATTGATCAAAATCGGCAATTCTAAGAATTTGTGGAGAACTAAGCATGTGCCATGAAAGGAAGAAAAGGGATATGTAGATATTAATTTTGAAGTAGAGAGAGAAAAATTCCAGTTTGTCCCAGTTTATATCACAGACAAGAAACTTCAGCTGCCCTGGTCATGTGTCACCACCTCTTTCAGTTACGTGGGATCGCCTTCTGTATGTCTTTCTACATTCCCCAAAGATGTCATATCTTGGGTCAGCAAATGACCAAACCTGAAAGCTTTTGGAGACCTTTTTTGATCAATTTTGGCAAATGCAAGACACAAAAAAAAAGTCCTTCCCTAACCCATTCGTAAGCATGGACTGATTTGTACACAAATCTATTTAAATTAAAATCTTATTAATTTGCTATGTGCATTAGGGAACAAAGCATATATATTTGTACAATGGTTTTATGTTGGTTAATCACAGGGTATGCATGCAGCATGCAAGCAATTGAGACAGGTAGATAAGAGATCTATATGGTTCTTGCAGCCCTTTTAAGATATTGAGCACTCTGGTTTTGGTTTTTGGGGTTTCTTTTCTTTTTCTTTTCAATCCTGATTTGCAGGTTAGATGAGGTTTGGTAAATTCTAATGGCTTTGGTTTCATATACTGACCATTTGTTTGCATCTATTCTGCTGGGATACTTAGCATTAAAAGTGTAAGTGTATGACAGGCGAGAGGCTTAAACCTGTAGTTATGTGCTGGCAGATTTATAGAGGCAACACTAATGTGGCTGCTTACAGACTTTACCAGCCTTTCTCTTGCTGTCAGGCTACTCAGTAGGCAGAGCCTAGGAAAGTCCCATTCTCCCAAAACATCTTGAACTGCTGACCAAGATGAAGGAATTTCTAATATTTGCTTTGTATTGTGTTCTGATAACATCCACTGGAGCCATCATTCACTACTCACAATTCCCATTTCAAAACACTTCACATTTTAACAAAGCATCCAATCCAAAGTGCATTGGTTTGCAGAAGCAGAGCTCACATGCATGGTACTTTTTCTCTTTAAAGTTCTCATATCATCCCATGTAACTAAGTAAGCATTATGAACCCCTCATTTTACAGCAGTGAAAACTGAAACAGATATTAAAAGTCATTTTCAGACAGAACTTAGGCTAACCGTAAAAAAAGGTTCCCAACAGGCTCAGTCCAGGCTGCCATTTTTTCAGTAAGGAAATGGTAAAGTTGGAGAAATTGAGGAAATTTCGGCCAGCATCTTGAATATACTCTCAGAGCATGATATGCAAAATGTGGAGCATCTACAAGTGAACTGATTTCAAATGGAATTACAGTTTCTGTAAGGGTAAAGATAACTTTACCCTTACAATTGACTTGAGATTAGAACCTGCCGTTTGATATTCTTGGTTTTGTACCAATGGGTATTCTTTTTTAGCATAAATAATACAATATTTCAGAAAGCTAGAATAATGGTAAAAATATTTTTAAGTAAAAACAAATGCATACAATTTAATGATATATTATAATAATATAACCTTCAAAATAAGAGCCCCAGGTGAAATGCACTGCCAGATTATTCTATGAATAAATGAATGCTGATTTTTACCAACAATTTAAGAGTAAATTTCTTCAAAGTATTAAGGCCAAATTATTATTTTATTTACTATTATTTTCATCCATCTACTGCAGCTAAGGGAAAAGAGTCTAGATCTCCAGCACTAAGAGAGGAAATGTTAATGTTGACTTCTTCAGTGGCATTTATCACATAACATAATTAAGCACTGGAAATCAGATTACAGCAGTTTTCTAAACCATAGAAAGAATCACTAGTGGAAGACAAATAGCTAATATCATTTTATGTACACTTTTCAATAAATATGTTAATTTATCCCATGAACAGATTTATTTGAGAATATAGTGTTATTTTTGGTGCTGTATTTGTGTAGTTAAGCCTTGATCCTCCCTTATCAAGGGGGTTATAAAAGATTAGCACATCTGAAAAATAAAACTCTTATTAATATGCCTAAGTATGGATTTAGAGCTCTGTATTTAGGCAATCAAGCCTGGCCTTCATCATATTATATCATTTTACAGGTATTTGGTATATTTATGTTTGGATTAAAATTTCTTTTTTAGTATCATTATTCTCTTCCAATAGTTATCTTTCAGATTCTCCATTACTTGGGTATATGCCATGTCAGGTGTTCTGGCATAATGATTTCTATGGGCAAGCTAAATTAAGTTCAGTTGTTTATACAGTATCTATTTGATTTATGTCTATATTTGTTTGTGATTGTCTTTATGGCTGTTAGTGTTAATTAGAAAATCAATAAAAAAGATTTTTTAATGAAATGAATATATAGAAAAACGCTCTGTTATAATATACAATGTTATTTCTATAACCTGGTATCAATATCCTGTATTACTTCCTTTTCACAGTCTTACTGTGAAAATCTACTGGAAGATGTTTCAGAGGTACACAAAGGATCTTTTTGCATCTTTTCTAAAGTAACTCACGGGAACACCTTTAAATTTTCCAACATAATCATTATTTCTAATGGAACTACAAGCCCAGGGAAAAAAACCTGTTGCTCTGCTCTTAATTTTTTCCCAGATTTTTGATTCTTCTTTTTTTCCCCGTCTTACTCAATTCAGCTTTCAGATTTCTGGCACCATGAGGCTTCTCCTAAGGTCACCTGGTAATAACAATGTCCCTATTCTGCATCTCCTTAATATTTATGCGTTTTGGCACCAATTTGCCAAAGCACTGTGAGACCTTCTGAGTTACATGCTTAACGCTTTCCTTCATTGATACACTCAGAGTTCAGCACATACTAACTAGTAAGCATTTTTCTGAATGATGCCCTTAAAGCTCTGCAACACAGTGCAGCTTTGTTTCTCTGTAGCTGATACTGCATCATCCTTCCAGCAGGCAGAATCCTCCTTTTTTGAGTCAACATTTTTGCTGGGAAAGATCATAGAATCATAAAACAATTGGAGTTAGGAGAGAACCCTAGAATGTCTCTAGCTCAATCTCCTGCCCAAAGCAGATGTAAATTCAAAGTTAGATCATGTTGCTTAGGGCCTTGTCCAGTTCAATTTTGAAATAAATTTGGTGATGGGAGGGATGGGACAAATCCCAGACCATTCGTGGCTAGCTTGCTAAAAATGTAGTAGGGCATCATGTTAAAATCTGTCTCCCCTCCCAAAAAAAGAGAGCTTAAGAAGATACAAGCTCTTTGTTTTCGGGCAGGGGGTGTTGATTGGTTCGGTTTTTTTTTTTTACAGCCCAACTAAAATTATTTCTGCTTTTAAACATCTATGTGTGCACAGCCATTCCAAGACATTTGCTAAATGCAGGAGGTCTAGGTTTTGTTTTGGTCTTTTGTATCTTTTTTAGTTCAGTTTTCTCTCCACATTTGCTCACCTCTCCACTACATCATTTAAACTGCTCTTAATCTATTTGTACAATCATACTGTGAAAGAGCCTGCTCACCACCTCAGTGCTAGAAGCTGCACTAACAAAACAGGCAAAGATACCAATTGCTTCTGAGCTTTATGTTTTGGGCCACCTTCAATTATACAAACTTCTTCTTCCATCCCTGCAAATCCCCCATTTGACTCTCTCCTTTCCCTCACTGCCTCTGAGGTGCATCCCCGCTGGAATCCAGGTATAGCAGCTCCAACTTCTCTGTTCATGCCACCGCTCATGACAGAGACAGACAATACTGCAATCGCTGCTTCTCAGCTCCTCTTTAGTTGAAATAGTTCAGTGTTGGACAGCTTGGCTTCCCCTCCTACCCTGTTTTGGAGCATTGGTGTAGTTGAAGCAGCTTTGACCAGGAAGAAAAGCCTTGAGGTTTGAGGGAAAGTGCAGGGAAGAAATTCTGATTTCACCCCTCCTTTAATCTCTACCCACTGGCTGGTGTTTTCCAGCTAAAAAATCTGAACCCTCAAATCAGTTTCAGCAATCAGAGTCCAGAG
This sequence comes from Grus americana, assembly GCF_028858705.1. Lineage (NCBI taxonomy): Eukaryota > Metazoa > Chordata > Aves > Gruiformes > Gruidae > Grus > Grus americana. Next base: position 102,998,154 of record NC_072853.1, read on the forward strand.
GGGTTCAAAGCAGCTCAATACAGTAGCAGTCTGTCTGAAGGGCATCACTCTTTAAGTGCTAAACAGTCCATAAACTTAACCCGCTTTGGAGATTGTAAGACAGGTTTTGATGACATAGCTAAAATATAATTCATCCCAATATACTTTTGTTATGTACAGATGCTTCTGGTCTCTGCCGTCCTAAGCAGACTCCTAGGTATTCAATCAAATGTTTTGTTACTGTATTCTTTTCTCCTTTTTAGGGGTGATTTTTACATTATGTATTACTGGAAACTTACTACATGAAAATACAAAGGCAGGTGAGCTTTTATGTGGTCCTAACTGGCAGCTGCGGCTCCCTGAGTCATAGCTGAGCCAGTTTGAATCCAAGTGGACCACTGATGGCTGAAGCTCATGGTTTCCTAGTTTCCATGATAGGAGCGCTTTGAGCTAGCCACAGTAACGCATAGAGATGTCAACATCTGCAGCAGCAAGCCTGGGTAAGAGGGCAGGCACAGCCTAACACAGTAGAGAGGCTGACATACTGGGTCTCTACTCATCAGATCCACACAACAGGACCATCCACATTTCTCTCAGTAAGGACACAGGGTAGCAGCAGCATAATATTTAGGAAAAGTCCTTTTCTTTATTTAGGTCAGGCTGCCAGAGAAGCTGTCTTCACACTATTTGCCCTGCTGTGTGCAGAATAAAATTTCAAAATCTTTAAGAGTAGACACTGATACTATAAAATGCCCTCTTTACAAACAAAAAGCACACTTTGTAAATATCCCAGAGCAGGACAAGGGCTGAATGAATCAGTTTGCTGAACCTCATTTTAATCCTCTCTGGAATGTCACTAGGCTTTCCCAGCCGACATTTGCTCTATACTCTTCGCACCGGTTTGTCACCTGTTATGCCAGTGTAATTCTAAAGTAAACTACAGTGATGTTACTACAGTTTTGCATTTGTCTGAGTGAAAGCAGCATCCAGCCATCTGACGGCAAGGTACGAAGGGGAGACGGACTGTAGCACCATTTGCCTGTAGGAATTGTTAAAGCCGAGACAGGACTTAACTGATTAGAAAAGAAGCCTGAAAATCCTTTTTCCTACAAGAGTCAGCTCCCCAAGTTTTATGCTGCCAGTGGAAGGAGTCTGACAAGAGTGAAGCTCGCCTTGCCATCCGCGAGGAGGGAGCCAGCAGCAACGCGATGGGAGCAGTTACCTGGAACTAAAGGGGGATTCACTGAAATAAATATGCCAGGGGGCTTGGAAGGCTGAATTGGCTGCCATCTGAAGAGATGGCTTCACGGCCTGTTTACACACATTGTTGAATCCAGAGCATTGATTCTATGTTTGATGTGAAAAGAAATTAAAGCCCTGGTCTCATTAGATAACCGGTTATGGTTAAAGATCACAGGGAGACTCTCTCTTCTTTTGTATGACACTGAATGGGTCTCAGCAGGCAGCTCCTTGTGCACAATTGATTTCAAGCAGAGTTTTGTCTGAAAGATGCTTCTAGATTATGGCAAGAAAGCATTCTATAATCCTTCTGCCAATGTAGTTATGTTTAACAGACATTCAACTCTTATCACTGATTGATAACACTTAACTCAAAACATATTTAAGCTTTAGGAATGTCAATATTTTGCCGCCAAGTGAAGGTGACCCTTGCTCTTCTTGTTTGCTAAGTGTGCGCAGTGGTTTGCTGGTAAATTTGTAAGGGTGGTTATGTGGGCAGGCTGTTATGGATTTGCTATCTTAGCCTGAAGTGTTTGCTGCTGATTATGTGATTAAATCAATAATAATTTCTGTTTGGATCCTGTGCTTCTGGATTCATCTTCTTTTCCATGCTGTGGAGCAGAACAATGGGCTCCCGCACTTGAGCCTGAAGTGCTTTGTTGTTAAAGAAATGCCAAAGGTATGGCAGGTGGCTTCCAAATCTCTTTAGAAAGCAAAATATTATAACAGCTCTACAGGTAAATAAACCAGTGAGGCCTTTGTGGCAAAGGAGGTGAACATGACAGGTGCAGAATAGGGGGCTCCTTTTAATCAATGTTACTGTTTATTCTGGCTTACCTGAAGTAGTGCATATCCTGCCAAACTGCCTTCATTCCATATTAAACAGATATTCTTTTATTCTGATACAGAGGGAATTTACATTTAAACAGGCACAGCACTCACATTCACAGCATATGGTCATTCTAGCCACCCTGGCGGTTTTACATTACAACTCAGGAGGTCTGTGTGATGCACTTCACAGGACAAAGAGGATTTCCTCTCTCTTTCTTTTTCTCTCTCTCTCTCTTTTTCCTTCCCCCTTGCCCTCCTCCCTTACCCCTTATAGACACGCAGACACAGAAACCACCACAGAGCAAAGTATATTAAGAATTCCTCAGCGTTCTGTGTGTAGCATGAGCCATAGATCTACAGCAAGGAAAAGCAGTCTTTTTTCCTTAAGTTGCTCTAGGCTGCAGAGTTGAGGTGTTGGGGTTTGGGGGGGGGGGGCAGTTTGGTTTGGTTTTGGTTTGTTGTTTTTTTTTTCCTGTAGCTTCTCTCCAGCAAAGGACACCAGCACAGTTATTTATAATAACTCATGTATTAATCTGAGCCACATTGGATGAATCTTCAATTCTCGGAGGGGGATCGTCCGTTAATCCTTCTTTCCAAACTCCTTAGTGGCTAAAGGGGCTTTACCTTGCAAGCAACTTTTGTGCTGCTCAGGCTCTCAGCAGGAAAATCTGGGACAATTCAATGTCCCAGCGGAAATCACTGGGACACCAACAGATCTTTTAAAATCAGAACATCTGGTCAGTCACCTTATCCCATATGGGTAAACAGAACTTTGTTAATCAGGCTGTGTTAGAAAACTGATTGAAACTGAAGGTAGTTTAATGGTTATAGGATAGCACTTGGCTAATGTTTTAACACTGGGAGTGTAGCGTACTGTGATGGACAACAACTGTGCTAATCAGTTCTTTTAAACAACAAATTGCTTGTAGCTATGTTAAATATCACTTTTTAAAAATGGCAAAGCAACCTCAGGGAACATGTTCTTCTCTGTTTGTAAAAGAAGAGTTTCCTAAGGTGATCATTCATCTATTAGCAGCAAAAGGCACCGTTCATTCAATATATTTAATTAATACTGGAACTGAAGCTGGACAAATTAATTTTGACTTATCTCAAAACTTTTTCAGAATTCCCACAAAGCTCTCACATTAGGGCCACATTGATGGCACTCTCACAACGCAGGGAAAAGGAGCTAGGGATGAAGGAGAGATGAAAAAAACCTAAGGTTAAAAAAATTATTTCTGTAGATAAAGGTCAGAGAAGATTAAATATCCTAGGCTTTTGGGGAAGAAGAAATTTTGTCTTCAGCAGCATCAGATACTACAATGAAACTCACTGTAGTAATATATAAACATAAAAATGTACTGTACAGCAAAAGTTTGAGTAAGTGTATAAAAAACTTCATCCCTGGATAAGTGGAAGACTGAAAGACAGAAGAAGGATGTTCAGTAGTCATATGCAAGTTTTATAAATCCCAACAGCATAGCTTTTTTTTTCCCTACTTCTAAACATATTAAAAAAATATCTAATTCCATGTGCAGGATGCTGTTTTTGAAAACATATGTAGGCAGGAAGTTTTGTACTATAGATGTCTACACTAAGGCCACAGCTGAACTGCAGTACAGAGAACTGTCCCCGCTTCTCTGTTGCACTTAAGCATCTGGATGGAACGTGTCCTGCAGCAGCCATCGGTGTGTGACTTCGCTAACGAAGAGGTACGTCAGGTGTACCTGGAGTGCAGGGCAACGTCTGCAGCTGGGGACGTGGGGGAATGAGTCTTCCACTCCCAAGCCCACTTTGTGGGTTTCTATCAAATTAGGTACTACTCATAGTGAAAATGAAAGGCAGGTTACTGCAGGAAGGGACACTATTTATTATTTTAAAAGCTAGTTTGTTGCGAAAATAGTAAAATCAACCAAGCCTGGGGCAGATACAGGAAAATTCATGGTTCCACACTCTGGGTAAGATCAATGTTTACAGCACTGAAAAAAAGTAAGACAGAAAGAAAAAGGAAGAAAGGAATGCTTATCCTGGCTCTCCTCGCTGTAAATCAGAACCAACTCCACTTGAGTCAATGGATTTACACCAGTGTATGATCAAAATTGATCCTACTGAATTCACAGTTACACAAATACTTTCTGAGAACCTTATTCACAAATTTTAAGGGGACCAACAATAATTGCCAGCCTTGAAGAGGAATGATCATGACTTGGTAGTTTCCTACTGCTCCAGGTGTGACATTTTTCAGTGGCTTTGGTTTTCAAATAAGATAGCAGCGAGGAGGCTTTGGTGCAGGCTCCAAGGGAAAATTCACAGAGCCAAATGGGCAGAATCTGGCCCCAGTGACAAAGCCATCTGTATTATACCAATATATTATACTAATATGTTGTTAGTACTGTGTTCTTGAGGAAACGTGGAATACAAAAAGCAAGCTGGCAAAAAATAACTGAGAGCAAAAAAGTTTCAGACTGTAGAGGCAGTAGGTAGGATCCATCCACGGGCAGCCAGTCTGTGTGAAAGGGGCACTCTTCCTTTTCTGTCCCTGTTGCTATGCTGGTGGTTGAGATCTGCCTATCTGAAACCCACACAGCCCCGGAGAAGGACATGGCTGGAAAGTGTCACACGCACAGAATCCTTTTGTTGTCCTCATTTGTTGGACAAGAAATCTCATCATGCTGGTAATTTTAATTCTTCCATGTAAGTGCAAGACATACTGCGCAGAGGAGGATTCATATAACAGAGAAGGTTGCATTTGGTCTGCCATTGTATGCCGTACTGTATTTTCCATTCATATTCATTAGGGCTTCAGCAGAAACCTGTAGAGAAGAATGACGGGAACTAAGATATTTCAAATCCTCCTAAATCTGCTGATATTTTTGATCCTGTATAGAAATGTACATTTTATAGCTGCTGCTGGAATATCCACAACTTCCCATTGTGAAGGGAACAGTGTAGTCTGAAGCTGCATGGTTTTGAATAGCCCTCTAGGTATGCATTTTCAGGGTGAGAGTGCAAAGTGAGGTGACAGACTAATATTTGTAGTTTGAAAAAACTTCCTCTCTTAAACTTATTTGAGATTAGATATATGCACCTTTTTTATCTTCTCCCCGCCCCCATTATTCTGATGCTGGGTGGCTATCCCTTGCCACTGCCAGTCTAGCGCAAATATAGATGAGGAGACCAATACCACATGAGGGGCATGGTACTTCATAATCTGCTTCAAACCTAATCTGGACTGCCTGTTTTTAGATTAAGGGAAACATGTGCCTGTTCTTTCCCTGACCTTTTGTTCTTGGAAGTACCATGTCACATCAGTGGATATGATCACTCACTGCAGAATCCCTCACTGCAGTGCTGGCTTAATTAGCTGATTTTAGAAACCATGGGGATGTTTGGTTGTTGGTGGTCTGGGCACGGGTATCCTCCCGTTATCTGTGTACATTTGGCATCAGGCTCCTGGAAGAGTGCAGTTCTAGCTAGGCTGATGTTGGCTTTCTGGAGCAGAATTATCCTTTCACTAACACGGTAAGTCAGAGAAAAGAGTCCTGGGCTTTGCTTGTCGATGGCCAGATGATTTAATACATGGGAATTGCTCATGGAGGTGAATGTGAATTCCAGGAACGTCCTTTTTACAGCTATCTCCCCTCTCCTGTTTTTTTTAAAGAGAAAATCACTTATCATCCCCAAACAAAGCTTTTGACCCTGAAGAGTAGATTGCCTACATCTTTGCTGATCTCAGAGACTTTGTGTCAGCCAGTTCCTAGCTTCTGTGGCATCTTTGCACAGTTTGAAGCCCACTTCCCACAGGACACCCTCCCTCTCAGATAAGCAGAAAAAAAGGATAACTTTGGCTGTCCAGCAGCCCCATTCTTTTTTAGTAGGAGAATTTGTGTAACCACTTGGGTTGCAGGTGCAGAGCCTGTACCATTGAAACACACTGTCAGAATATTGCCTCATCTGACTGTTCCTGAGGGCAAAAAGGGACAGTAAAGGGTTCTGCTTCATCCCTCACTGCATTTAGGCAGGGTTGTATTGTATATCTCTACACACATACATGTGCAGATGTTTGCACATGCTTGCGTGCCCACATTTCACATACTCCTAAGAAGATTTTGCTTTACATTTTTGTTTCTACAGATACAGGCTCACTACTCTAAATAATTCCACTCCCTACACCCCTTGTGCTTTTTGTTGATGTTATACTCATTTTACTCTGAGCAAGCTACTTTGTTCCTGTCCTCTGAGGAAGTTCAAGGTATAATGAGCAAAGCATCCGGATTAATTAAGCAACCTGGTGCAATTCCCCCATCCCCACCCCCACTCCTCCTCCTATGGACTAGATTGGATCTAATCCAAATCAAAGCAGTCCTCAAAGTCAAGTCTTCAGCCAACAGTCAGTCCATTCTGCTGACATCCAAAGAATGGTTTTACTATATAAATGATAAGAAATACCCTTGCTAAGACAAGAACCCCTTTAAAGACATTACTGTCACCTTCTCAAATGTTCGCAGTGACTCCAGACTCTTTCCAAATACTGTACAACATTTGCAAACTTTTCTGTTGCCAAGCATCCCAGTGAAATGTGATGCTTCAGAGCATATGAACTAGATGCCCACAGCATCTGACTCTCCTGAATGCCTCAGCACCACACACACAGCAGCATAGACAAACTCTTTCCATTTTATTTATAGTAACCTAAACTTGGGCAGCACCAGGTATGTCAAATTACCTTGCTCATGAATCTCAGGAAATTATTGCTCTTTCTACATAGTGCCATGTCCTTTAAAATGTGTGAGGGGGAGGGCATTGTGTTCCCAACTGGGGAGGTGGTGTTTTAATGCATGTAACTGATACTGATTTATGCTCTGGACAGAATTTATAGCAAGATGGAAAAGGTTATGTTTTCATTGAAAATTTACTTCCATCATTTTCTTTAACCGTCTATCTTTATGCAATCTCAGCAACTATCTCAGTCAACCAAGTGAGTCATTGGGCTCTAAATGAGGGGACTGCTGTAGACTCTGCATCTCCCTTTTGGAAGATTGTTGCCATTTACTACAGAGATGTCATTTAAAACAGAGGACACGAACATATTTCTGCATCATGCATGTTTTGAGCATAATTTAGATTAAGGTATTAGTCTATCATGCTTGCAGGTTTCCTGCTTCTTACACAAACCTCTTTATATTGTCTTCTCTAGGCAGTAGACGTGATACACAGCCGGCTCAGATGGATAAAGTATTAATGCTTTGGTCACCTGAGGTTACTAACTTTACTGACGTGACAGGATAGTTCTGGGTTGAGCAAGTATGTCTGGACACAGGAGGGCAGATAATGCATAATGTTCTTGTTTTGCATAGTGGAACCATATCATTTTGTGTCACGGGGAGGCAGAAAAGCCCTAAAGATAAGTTTGAACAGAGGGAAAGCATAAGATTTATTTATTGCTATTTTCTAAAAGAAGAGTCTGCAGAATTAAGGGACCTAGGGATCCATTCTCCAGCTAAAATCATTAGAATCTTCAATAAGCATCTGCTATTTGGCACTCTATCCGCGCCTCCTACACAGCAGTGACTCTCTGGTCAGATGACTTTTGCACATACTTTTAAGGCTATTGATTGGTAGGAGAACATCAAGCCATATTGTCCTGCATCATCCCACTTCATCTCATGTGACAGTTATAGGGAGGGAGGATGTTAAAAGTCTCCAGCAATGGTGACTGCCTAAGGGTGAAATGGCAAAATGACCCATTCTTATCACTGTCTACATAAACAAGCTGGGATGAACACTGGACTTAGCTTTGTGTGGCAAAGATTCGCTCTGCCCTCTCCTCAGACTAGTCAGTGTGCTGTGACAAACTGGTTTGAGAGGAGCGGGCAGCATATGAACATCTTTTAGCAAAATGCCATCGCCTGGGAAATTCTAATGGGAGGGGAATGTTTTACAGCAGTAACTACAACACTAAGGCTGATGAAGTGTAAAATTTCAGTGGTCCACAGCGTGCTGGCTTTTTCTGAATAAATGTTTTTAAAATACTTGTTTCTCCATGTGAAAAACCTTTAACAGGTGTTGAGTTTTATACAGGACTCAGTAGCGGAAAACTCAGCAGCTGCATCTTGCCAGATGGGGAGCTGCATATGATGTAGCAAAAGAGCATGTCTGGCAGGACTGAGGGTTTTAGAGCTGCAGCTCTAAAAATCAAGCTTCTCTTGATTTAGACATTGATATTCCACTGACAGTGGAGAAAGCTGCATTTTTCAAAAGGGATGTGCAAAGCAGATAGCAACACAAGAGATGTTTGTAGCACTTGCAGTTCTTCCCCAGTTTAGTGGGAGCTCAGAGCACTGCAGGAATCGCTGGGCCACATGGCCAGTAATTACACGTTCCAGAATTTAGGGTATTCTTGAAAATTTTTACTACAAATGCTTTACAAAAGTACTGCAGAATAAGGAATTGCATTATTATATACCAGTTCTTATCAGTTTATTGAAAATAATAACTTTTTTTTATTCATCAGCATAGACCAGCTTGAGTGTGCACCTGTTCTCCTCATGGTTCTGGTTTTTAAATCTCACACCTAGACAAGGTCTTCAACAGTGACTCCCTGCAATGGAGAAGCACCTAGGAAGTGCAAAGGTGAGCTCTCAGTGATCCTCAGAGGACTGGATTTGGAAGACTGTTAGTGATCCTGACCAGAGTGGAATTGAACTCTGTATCTTGAGGTTAAAGGTTGGAGCATACACCCTGCTATTTTTCTTTTACCAGTGCATGTTCATACCAGGGTGAGCTACCTTTGAAAGACAGAGCACAGATGTCACTCTCTTCTCTGGTTCCCTTTTATGGAATGATCCCTGTTTTTAAAGGCTTCACATCAGATTGCAATTAAATGAAGCTTCATTGTCCTCTTAGTTCTCCTATATAACATTTTAAATGGTTGGTATATGCAAGGTCACAAAATCAAAGTTCCCGTGTGAGGATCCATTAGTTCTTCCCTGGTCAGGGTCCACCAAGCGGCGCATGAACACCTTGGCAACCAGAATCTTTTCAGCACTGACACCTGTTATTTGCAGTTTTCTATACCTTTTAATATAAGCCATTTTTCAATAATTCTGTACCATAGCATCTATCTCTTAAGCTTCAATAAATGCTAAATCATACTGGGTGAAATCCTAATGGTTTTTTATTGCATGAAATTGTCAGTACTTTTTTTTGTTATAAAAATAATTATCAAAACAACCTCTGCAAAAATATTTGCAGGTAAGCAATGAAACAAATGGGAAGAAGGGAGATTATTTTGTGAAAATTCAGTCTTCACATGCTTTGTTTTGTGCTTCAGCTTATTCTGTTCAAAATCAATCCAGCCAGCTCTCCAATAGCTAACTAACAGCCTAGAATTAGTGCAATCAAATGGTTAAAAGTTAATTGAAACCAAAGTGTGTTGAGATCATAGTGTGTTTTGTTTAGGTTTTTTTTTTTTTTTCCCCAAGCAAAGTGCTATGTGTTATTCAGTCACAGAGCATAAAACAGGTCAAAGTCACCAAGTCGTACAGAGAACAGGATTAATGCACTATGGTGCTAGTGGGCTAACGCACTGCAGCAGCACACCGGTGGCTAAATATTTAAATTATATGTATGTCAGTGTGCAGAACAACTTGAAAGAAACCTGCTTTTTCCTTCCTATAGTCCGGCTGTGAATTCTGAATAACATTCAAGTTCAGAGCAGCCACCCCCTCTGACTATCACAGAGCTAACTGGCCTATTGTGGTGCTGCTGCCATTTTCCCCCTGCATTTTTTCTCCCAGCATACTGGGGGTATTTTCAATTAAGAAGAATTCAATTTTGAATCACAGTTTTGCAAAGGGTTCAATGCTAATGAGTAAACATAGGAGGACTCAGTAATAATAATTCATAAGCAGCAGGAAGAAAAGTGCATGCTTTGTTGTTGGACTGGTTGGAGCCAGTTCATTTTATAGAATTTCATGCCAGCTACACTCCATAAATTTTTCACAATGATCATAAAATACCTTTTTATTTTATTTTTTTTCCTTTTGTTGCTCTCCAGAGTTTATTCATTACACATGAAGCATATCTGTGCTGTGAAATCCGTTACTAAATACCTCAGGACCTGTCATGCCACTGTAATTTAAATTGAATGTAACAATAATCCAGCCTGATTGCCCAGCTCACTAGTTAATGTGAGGATATTTGACTCTGTTAATCACCACAATAGCCAGGTCACATTTCCACCATTGCATAAGTAAACAGATTAACCGGCATGCAGTGCAGCCCTAACAAACGGCTCGCTCGTGACATTTGCAGCACAGCAAGCTGCAGCCTCACCACAAGAACAAGAAATTGGCTCTGGCATTACAAACCACAATTTTAATAATATACATGAAAACAAAAAACTTTTAAAAATGGATTTAGGTAAAATATACACGCATTAGAGAATTAGCCATTCTGAGCATGGCACCTGAGTTAGGCAGGTTATTCATCACATGCATATATACACACAGAGAGCGAGTTCAGTGTATCTCACGCTAAAGCTTTGTTGCCTATCTCAGAAATAGCTCATGCTACAAAGAGATTTAGGTGGATTGATTTTATATTATGTGAGATCTGCCTCTCAGTGTGCAACGTGTTACAATAATCAGATTTTCTGTGTTTTGTTTTTTCCCTTGATCTTACTCTAAGCATAACTCTGAGCAACTTCTAGATTCCAGTGTTAGCTGCCTGTCAGGTTGCAACTTTTGAATCTGCATGTTGTGATGGGTAAAAAAATTGTAGTAAGTGCTGTGGTAAGATTTTTTTCATTTTGGTTTAGTATATGTTTAAAAAAAGAGAGAGAGGAAGAAAGAAAAAAGAAAGAAAAAGCACCAGTGATGTTAAGAGCTGATAAGATTCAATCAGGTGAGATCACAGGCTTGCTATTGTACCACAATTTTTCAAAATTGCCCTTCCCCCTCTTAATCCACCTTATGCACCCAGCAGCCGGGATAAGAGCCAGAGTGGATAATATAATTTTGTTTTGTCCCAGCAATATGATGCTATCAGGGGTTGGCTGTGCTTTTAATTAAGGGAGAGCACCCTAACATGTTGGGCAAATATATGTAATAAATCTATTTCTATACTATCTGGAGAGGAGTATTGTAAGAGCTAAGATCTTGAAGCTAAATCTAGGCCTTTGTGATCTGTTTTGCACCCAGGTGTCTCGCCTGCTGAGGAAATGCTCTCTTTTACCAATGAAAAGGTTATATATCCACCATGACTTCTGTTTTGTGCATTTTATAGGGTGTCCGAAGTCATCACGGTCTCATCACATTAAACCTGCCACTGCTCAACCTTAGTGGCTGATATGTATTTTTGACGCAGAGTAATCCAAGTAGGGTTACAGCCCAGCAACAGCAGCTCCTGTTGTATTTTTGCCTCCTGCTGTCTACTTTTCTCCCTCCTGTTGTTTATTTTGAGGGACAGCAAAACAGGAAGGGGAAAAAAAAAAAAAAAAGACAAAAAAGACATTACTACTCAGCCAGTAGTAAAACTTCTTTTATGGGCTGGCCTTGTAGCCTAATGCTACTGACACCAAGGATTTGAGAGAGGATCCCAGTGAAGCAATACACACAGTGCTCCCTCGGCTGTTCTGGCTCGTGACCTGAGAGAAGCACCGAAGGAGCTCTCTTCATCTCTTTGCTGCCAGAAAAATGATTGGCTCAACACAAGTTCAAGGATGAGAGACACCAAGCCAGGGAAGGGGAGGGACTTCGCTTACTGAGTGAGGCTAGGAGGACAAAACAATTTCTCTTGCAGAGAAAGGGGGGGGGGGGGAAGCAAACATTGTAATAGGACAAGAGAATATATCAGCAGCATGCAGACAGATACCCAAACAGAAAGTTATGACATATTTTTCCACCAAGAAAATGTTTACAGTTCACACCATGTCTAAACCACTGCCACGATTGCATGAGGCTGAAAAACAAAGCTGACTTAGTGATTTCACATGCTTTTATATAACCCTATAATTTTTTTTAAAGCTCTTTGTTTCATAAAATGAAATTATGTAGGCAATTAGTCTATACTGTGCACTAACCCCTGTTATGCCTTGGCTAGGAAAGGGAATTTAAAAGAACAGTTATTTCATTTTAGAAACAGGTTATTGTGTATGCCGTGTATGTTTTTCATTAAAAAGTGTTACATTTATTATACAAATGAATGATTTTGTTGGTCTTCCCCATTAATGCTTTGAAAAACATCGGCATATAGTTGGATATATCTCAATCCAGAGCAGAACATAGGTGAAGTAGAAGAGGGTAGTGACCTGGACAGCTGGAGCCTTTAACATGGACACCGAGGGCAGCTGTGGGCTGGAAAGTCACTGAGAAGCAGCTGGTCTAGTATTGCTTCGCCATGGCTCTCTGAAAACCTGCCTTACATGTGGTATGAACTGTCACCCATGTCCCCAGTCCAAGGAAAGAAGGTACGAACAGAACTGGAACGGATATAGAGGCACACTCACAGTCCAAAATAATGGTTACCACCTCCTGTAACCTGCTTCTTGCTCAGACAGGGAGATGCAGGGTAGAAGAGGACTGCCTGCATTTGACAGGGAGGGAAGAGGAAATGAGGTTGAAATGTTTGTTCTTAAAGAACTCTGAAATGTTCCAGCACCACAGTGGGATGTTTTGTTTTTCTTGTTATTGTTATCCAGTCTTGTCATTTGCCAGTCTGATCTATCAGCTCCAATAGATCTGAGCAGGGATTGCATAAAGGGCAAGCAGAACACGCCAGCTGGCTCTGGGTGTCAGGCTTTCTCCTGGAACATGCAAAAGGAGTCAGAAAGACCTGCTTCATCAGTGAAAGCAGTGCCCTCAGAGTTGCCTGGAACTCTTTCGTTTGCATGGTTTGATACAGCATTTCAAAGTGTCCCAATACATTTCCACTCTTGTTGAGAACTAGAGAAGGGTTTGCAGAGGACCCTGTGAGATGGTTAGAGACTTTTAAGTTCCGGGTGTAAGTTCCGCTACAATACACTAGAGAGAAGGCCAATGTGTCACAGTGCCAGAAGGCACAGAAGTGAGACGACAAAGATGTATTGGATATTTCACCACTAATAATACATCACACTAAGAAAACACCAAAGGCAGAGTTTGCTGGAGCAAGATATGAGGATATGAAGGATAGAGGAATAGGAATCTGAAAGCTTTGTTGGTCTTTTGGCAAATCTTAGTCACACTTTAGGTTCACATAAAAGCTTGATACCATCAAATTATATGCGTTTTGGAGGATGGTTTTTTTCATTGTTTCTGGACAAATGCATAAGCTCCCCATAACAGATATTTGCACTGCAGCATTAGAGATATTCAGACTAATTCTGCTTGGTCTGGGATGCTGTCACAGCCCCTTGCAGATGCCAGGTCATTAAACATGTGCTGATGTGTGTCTTAGCAGGGTATAACATTTCGGCTAATTGGCCCACCCACTCTGTATTCTGCTGGAGCAGCTATATACTGCCATTTCTGGCTAGTTCACTGGCCATGTCTGTTGTGTGTAGAACAGCAATACCGCAAGCATGCCTCCTCTCCTAAGACAACAAAATGAAAGCAGGAAAAAAAAAAGAATAGTGAAATGGTATCCTCTTGCTGATGATGAATTGATAATCAAGAACTCAGATGACTTTGACTTCTAGGAAGAAGGCACTCTGACTTACATTATATTATAATCATTTCTTCCAACATTTTGAGTTACTGTCATCACAGGCATCCGTTCTGTTGCCCAGTACAGTTCCTCCTCATCAGAAACAGCTAAATGAAGTTTCCCTGGTATCAGCCAATGTGCTGAAACTCTCTGTATTTCCTATATTCTTTCGGTTTAACCAGGATAGATATATTAAACAAGCATTTTCTGAAAATGTTTATATTCCTCAAATACCTCTCACACCACTTCAAATCAAGCATTAAATGATGCACTTTTACAGAGCTATGCAGGGTTTAACTTGCTCCATGTGTTTTCCTAAGTACTGAAGAAGAAAAGAATCCATGAAATAATAACACAGCAGAGTAGATCAGGTGGAAGGAATCAAAATGCATGGAGAGCTCTTCAGTCTATTCACAAGTTCAGGTTCTGCCAATGACACCTGACATTCCAGTAGCAAAATACGCCTTGATAATTATAGGTGTCAGTGAAGGGCAGAGCTCTGGAGAGCTTCTCACTGAAACATTACCCACTGGTTTCCTCTTCAGCTTATAACTACTTGCCTGCTTTCTTTAAACTTTCCCAACAAGGACCCAGTTAGTTTCCAATTTGAACAGAAATTGCTGAGGCTGATGTAATGTCAGGTGTTGCTAGCCAATTTCTGTTTATCCCAGCCATTTTTCTCTGCTAGCCTTTCAGATATCAAGAACTTCTAGAAGGGAAGGTAGGCAGGTGGGCAAGTGCCACTGCTGCCCAGGTCGTGCCAATGGTGGCAGGCCTGAGTGCATTGAGGGCTCTTGTTTGCCCTTGTATTCTTGAAAGCATTAGCAAAACTAACTGAATCGCTGAGGTGATTACAAGGTAGTGGCATCATGCTGAAAACATGGAAATTGACCTGCTGTTATTCTCTTAACTTTCCCCAAAGTTGGTTTTCATGGTCCCTGTTGCAATCACAGGCAACCTTCTAGGCTGCTGTTTTCCAAGATTTGACAGAAGCCAGATGCACTTGGTAAATGTTATGATGTGGTCAGCAAGAAAATATGCAGTATGTATATTCCTTTATCACAGTTCCTAACACTGGGCAATGTTACATACCACCAGGGGGTATGTTTGTTTTGCCAAGATGGTCTATAAGCATATTTTGTGATTACAATATAATCTCTTTGTAAAGATAAAACATTGTACAGGGTTGTGAGACATTCTGGTGGAGGGCCATATGCACCACAGAGCTCAGCTGAGATAGGACTGGAGCAAGAACACTTGGAATGCACTTGCTTTGTGTCAAAATGTGCACATAAATTTACTTTTGTATTTGATGTTTTTACTGAAAAAAAAGGCAAGAATCTCTGTTTTAATGGTAATGGCTTTGCCTAAATCTCCTTTGTTTCCAAAGTTACTGATTGTATACAATGTTCTTTTAAAGTGACTGTGTATACTCAGACTTATGATGGGATTTTGAAAGGAGGTTAAAGAGTTCTGTTCACTGCTCCATTAGAAATCTTTGCCTTTGTGTTCTCAACTCCTAGCTCACTGATCATCCAAAAGGAGAAGGATAGAAATTAGTTTACAGCCATGACCCTCTTTCCACTACAGATAGGTCTGAGCAGCAGAAAGAGATGCCTAATTGGTAGCATGAAAAGTTGACACAGCAGTGACATAAACAGTCAGCACAATTCAGGGCTTCTGGCTAACCCTTCTAATGCTCACCTGCCCACAGAAAGACCTCTTCGCCTTTCATGTGGCTCCGTGGCTCATCTTCTTCCCCAAGTTGTCCTCAGAGACAAACTCCTCATGTGATAGTACTTCCCTGAAGTTCCCTAAAATCAAGTCTGTGCTAATAAGGCACAATTCTGCCCATTCAGTAAAAAAAATCTTCCAAAGAAGAGGTATATATAAGTCAATGATCTCAACAAAATCCATTTTAAAATGTTGCTGCTTTAATTACATGATTTAGGCCACAAAAACCAGGCACTGTAGATATTTAAGGCAGAAGTCTTGACTGATTTAATTTCTGGTCAGATCTTATGGATTGATTGTAAACAACAGAACTGTGCCCCAGATCTCACTTGAAGTCTTCAAATACAAAGGTCAAAAATCAAGGAGTTTGGTGAGTTTTTTTAACTCCCTGAGAATGGACCAAGCTTGTCTCCAGCAACCATATTCTGTGCAAGATGGTACATGGGAAGAGATCATTGCAAATTCAGATAGGTTGGCTTCATGCTTTTTTTGGTTTTCATTCAAAACTTGAGACTGTCTTCAGGAATTCAGCTGATCTGAGGTCTTGTGATGGGTTAAGCCTGGATATTAGCCAGCTGCCTGCTCACTCCCTGCCCCCGGTGGGATGGGGGAGAGAATCAGAACGGCAAATTCAAGAAAACTCATGGGTTGAGATAGACAGTTTGATAGGTGAAGCAAAGCTGCACATGTGAGCAAAGCAAAATAAGGAATTCATTCACTACTTCCCACTGTCAGGCAGATGTTTAGCCATGTCCTGGAAAGCAGGGCTTCATCAAGCCATAACGCCAGATATCCCCTCTTCCTCCTCCTTTCACCCAGCTTTGATTGTTGAACCATTATATGGTCTGGCATACCCCTGTTAGTCGGTCGAGGTTGTCTGTCTCCACTGTGTCCCCTCCCAACCTCTTGCCCACCCACAGCCTATTTGCTGAGGGAGGCAGCATGGGGGGAAAAAAAAAAAAAAGAAAAAAAAGAAAAGAAAAGAAGAAAGAAAACTTCAATGCTATTCAAGAACTGCTCAGCAATAGCCAAAATGCTGTTTTAATCATAAATTCAAAACACACCACTGTATGGGCACAGAATCTGAGGATAAGGAGAACAACTCTGACTTTGTAATACCGTTATGCACCCCAATATTATGCATCTTGGAACATTAGGGCTTAATCTTAGGACTGTTCTGACTTGTGCCTGACTGTCCACAGCAGTTCCCAGAGAACTATTTCAGGACCTAAGTACTGTAAGAGCATGAAGACAATCTACCCATGTCCTGTTTTCCTAGGTAGTAACCTTCCAGTGAGGAGCTGTTAACCCAGCACAGTCTGGCACTGCAGTTCTGGGTTGCTGAGGCAGTCAGCATAGCGTCTGCTTAGAGCCAGAAAGTAGGCATTGTGGAACAGTTACAGTGAGGCTCCTGTTTTAACCTCAAATCCAAACAAAAAATTACCTTTAGTGTGCCATTTTTCACTTCCATGAAAAAGAATCAAACCTATTTAGTTTTACCAAAACCATGCTAACAGGACTTTCTGGATATAAAGTTTCCAGAAGGCTTAGTGCAATATTTGGGCAACACAGACATGGGAACTGAACTCCAGAGACTGCATTAAGAAGATGGCTCTACTATCTTGTATCTGGGTCTGTCTTAGACTACCATAATTGGTATCTGTTACTGTCTTTTTGAATGCTACCCAACATTCCCATTCTTACTGCATCTGCTGCAAGGGATGCAGACCATACACAGCTCTACTGTGCTAAAATAACAATTAAATACCAACAATAAGATTTACATTTACCACCTCCTCAACATAAGGGCAGGAATTTTGGGGTCCTGATACCCTAGCTGATGTTGTTGATTATTTCCTCACTTCTGTTCCTGTTTTCTCATGTATTTTGAAGAGAGGACAACAAATGGGTAAGAGAAAAGCAGCATCCTTCTCTAAAGTCATCATGTCAGTGACTTGTTACAATGTAGGCTACTAGAAATACCTTTGTCTCACTCAGTGCCACACATACATGTTTCTTTTTATCAACTGCAAAATCTACCTGAAGGTTGTTCACAGCTTGTTGGACTTGATCAAATTTGTTGAAAGGGAGAATTCTCCTGACCTGGCAGACAGTGAGTATTTGGACAGAATCTGCTTTCTTTATCTATCTATGAAGTGAGCACTAAGTTCTTGATAGTTTCTATATATAACTGCATACAAGGTATCTACAAACAGTCCAATATGCTGGTTCTGAGGAAAAAAAAAAAAAAAATGGTGCTCTGTATTTACCAGTCTCAACAATTTCACAGACAAAACAGAGACAGATAATCCAAACAGGAACCACGAAATGCCACAGCCTGAAAGGGAACATTTTCATTCCCAGTCGCATTACTTGCACACGCAATCATCACCAACAAATCCTGTAACTACCCACTGCACAGTAACAGTGTTCTCTGAAGAGGCTGCTAAACTCTACTTTTCACTGTGCTTGCTCAGAGGTCCAGTACAGCCTTACCAACTTAAATGATTTTAATGCAGGTCTCAGCAAAGCAGGCATGTAATTCAGTGAACATTTGAGCTATTGTTTCTTTCTTTTTATGTACAGATTATTTTTCCTTCTTAATTTTCTTTCTCCACTTTACTATAGACACTTAATTTAAAATAGTGCTTTCCAGAAAGTTCAAATTCAATTCTAGAAAAGTATGAAAAATTATAAGCATAGAGCAAACCAGTATTACTTTTAGCGAATATCAAAAAGGGGGGGGGGGGGGGGGAAGGCCTAAAGGCTAAACTTCCACATTATTCATGTAGAAAGCTTGATATTATATCTACTTTAATAGGGAAAAAAAGGATCCCTTTGATTTTAGTGTTTGTAATAGGTCAGGTCTATAAAAACATGATTGGTAAAAATGTTAATGAGAATACCTCAATATCACTACCACTTATAAAGACTACTTAGAAAAGGACTGAAAAGAGCTTCTACTATCAATGCTTGATTTTAGTGTAGCTGAGAGTTTGAGTTTTGTTTTTGCCTTTTTAATACCGAGACCTTACTTTAGGACTTCTACATTTCATCTTTGCTTTAAATGTCCTTAGCATATGTAACTTTGCAAGATAAATTTTTTTGTAACACAAAAGAAATGGGGAGAAATAATGGGGAAAGTAGGGTTTTTTCCATGAAAAAAAAAAAAAATAGCAGAGGAAATTCATCCACAATTTACGCAGAGTCTGCATACAAGAACAGCTACACTTGGCATTGCAGCACAGGTCAGGGATTCCCCGCAGCCCTGCTGTGAAACCATGTATCACCTCAGCATTGTCAGTTAGAAATTTTATCACAGAGAAATACCAAACCAAGGGGAGTTCTGACAGCTGACATTGCTATATCATAATAATATTTTTAAAAAGAAAATCTAATTCCTGTTTTTGACATATTCATCACTGCAAACTTAGTCATGTTTCTTCCTATTAGTGGAATTTAGGAAAATCATGATTATTTTTGTAAGACATACTACAAATGACAGAAGAGGTGCATGAACTGCTGCAGTCCTCACAGAGTATATGTACTGTTAATTAAGTATATCCCATTAGGACTTGTGAAAACCATTGTTGACACTTAATATAACTCATGAAGATAACCAGACATCAGTTTTTAACTGAGGATCCTGCAGACAGTGGTCTGGAAGTAGAAACATCCATTTCTATAGGTGAACCCTTCTGGCAATTCTATTTGTGAATATACATGCTAAGGACTGTAGAAGTTTAGGAGAACAGTCCATGAAGTGACCTTTCCTGGATCTGACTCTATTCTCCATGTCTCTTCAAGTGGCCAGGCATGCACTGCTACCTTCACCAGCTGTATGGTTTGTCCTGAATGTGAACAGCATCGCTGATTTCAGACACTGTTCAGAGTGCCTGCCTCCAGACAGTTTGGCCTGGATTTACAGAAGACTGCTTATATCTCAACCTTTACATACAGATGCACTTCGGAAGAAACAGATCATAGCCATTTTCAGCATCCTACCTGTTTCCCCAGAGTGAATGAAAAATGGTGGGTCCCTAAGTTTGAAACTTTGGCCTTCAGTCGTAATTATTTCTCTCTCTTTACAAAATGAATGTCAACATCCCTGTGTTTGCCTCTCCCTTGTGCTTCAGAATATGCTTTGGAGAACCCATCTTGCATGTAGGGTGGCTGAACTTATTTTTCTGAATGAAGTATTAGTGAAAGCTTAAAACTATGTTAACCTGGAGCTATGTACTCATTTTCTGGAAGAGCTTCTTCTGACATGATTTCAGTTTGTCACCACCAGTTCCATTTGATATGGAGAAAACCAAACTTTTCTAACCTCTCTTCTCCACCTCTAAATTGATGAAGTTCTTCCTGTGCTTCAGATAGGAAAGGACCGTCTCTATCTCCAGCTGCGGGATACCTTTGGTAATATGTTTGTGTTTATGACATTTCTCACTTTAAAGTTATTTTAAAAACTAGTCACAAAATGGTTACAGTTTATGATACACATGATTGTGATGGGAAACTCAGTAGACAGTTAAAGAAGGTGAAAAATCTGATTAATTTTTGTCAGGAATTATTGATCATGACGTACAAAGACTTGATTTTATTATTTGATATTTACTTACTCTGTAAACACTCATTTGAACATACCTCTAAAAAAATCTGTAGTATTTTCAATAAATGTCTCTATGAAATAATAGCTATTTATATTAAAAAAAATGTTGAACAGATGTAGTCACACAGTAAACCAAATTGAATTTAATTCCTGGTAAAAAATGAAAATTTCAATTGCAAAGTAAACCTTTCCCATATGGAAAAAAAAAAAGTATGCCACAAAATATGTTGCATTTAAAATAGCTTATTTACTTTACAGTTTCTTTTCAAAATAAAAGCATACGTATCTGTTACAAGAAAAGGAGATTGTTTTCATTGTTTTCACCTTCAAAGACCTTCTCAACATGATCTAAAACATGGCCCTTATTGTAGTTTGTCGTGCTCCAGTTTGCCACTACTAGCAGGGTAACACACCCATCAACATCTGTGGAGTACAGGCATAAAGCACAGTTAAATCATCTGCTACCTGTCCTTTTTCAGACTAAAGTCGTATTTCAAACTGCATAAATATGTAAATATAAAAATGTTTAATCCTGTGTAGGTTCTGACTCCACAGGGCACATATGCTGCTTTTTAAGTGGTGCTTGGCTGGATTTGATAATACTGATGGCTGTTGTCCTATTTACTTAACCCCCACCCTCTCTTCCTTAGTGTGGAAGAATTCAGAACTTGAACTGCCATAAGAACTAGGCTCTAACATGAGCTGGTGGAGGAGAACTCACTTTTATGAATATATGTCCGTATAGGATATATACACCCCCTGTACCTGGTGTACAGAGTTTTACTTTCTGTCCAGACCTACTTGAAGAGCTGGCTGGCTGTAAAAAGGTGATAACCTCTACAGAGTTTCAGCAAGCTGTGTTAACGATTCTGTGAAGCTAAATAGTCCCTTGTCCTTCTCTTAATATGGTTTAGTTCTGTATTTGTCTCTCACTTGTCCCCCTACCTGTTATTCTGCCTTCAATGCACGATCAGACTATGCAGTAGACCTTGAGAAGAGGCCCATTAACTGGTTTTGCTTTAGGTTCAGATTTTTTTAATGTCTTGTTTAGGACAGTTGAAACCATGTGGAAATGACATTCCACATCCAACACAATTTTTCTTCATTTCTTGCAACACCGTGCTTTGAAATGCTTTCAGTTTTTTTCACCACTTCCTCCCAAAAAGTGAGTAAATTTGATGCCTATTATCTCCCTTGTTTGGGCAGAGAATGCGTGGTAACAGTAAGAGCTGTATTTCAAGTTAAAAATTTAAAATAATCATTTACAGGATATTTCAAAGTGGCAGAGACAACGCAATGAGAGATTGGGTGAAGCAAAAATATGCGTTAGGAGAACTAGCTGGGGTTAATTTATATTTATAGGCAACAAAGAAGTTGAATTGAGTGTAGGAATTTCTGTGAGCATTGTATGTGAAGTGTTTTCAGCCTGCTGATGGATAGGTGGGAACACAGTAGTAAGGAGGATTATCAGGACATGAAAGAGAACCTAGTGTCCAATAACTATCAAAAGAAGAACACAGTGTAGGAATAGGAAGATGCCAAAGAACTAAAAGTGACATTAGACACACTGAGATATCAGAAAGTTGTTTGCAGTGTTGTTTGTTTGGTTGTTTGGTTTTTTTAAAAGTGGAGAGAGAGTAGATAATAATTGAAAAATAAATTACAATCTGACAAAAGAAAGTACAAGCCAGAGTCATTTTAGTTTAACTATTGAATAGCAAATTTACACTGTATAGTAACGAGATAAAAGAGGCATGAATCTCTGTTTGTGGACATGGGCGTATAACTAGAAGGACCAAGATGAGAGTGTTCCACCACGGATCTGTCTCCTGCTCTTTGGGCCGGAACCCCGCACCCTCTGTGACGGCGCGTGCTCCAGGGCCGCTCCAGCCGTGGAACTGTCCGTGGTGCTGGGGACACCAGGGATCACTTTCGGCTGGCTAGACAACCAGAAATACGTGATTAACTCCTCAACTTGATTGCTTGCCTCCCTGTGATAGAAAACAGATTAGCAGAGTTGAGCATAAGTATGGACATTTTCTCATGAAATTTTGTATGACAATTCTAATCATTTTACCCCGGGTTCTTTCTTGTGACCAGAAAGTCATTGTTAAATAAAATACTAGGAAGTGTTTTTGTGGGGTTTTGTTGGGGGTTTTTTTTCAGGAAAAAATATCCGTTACATGAAAATCTTCTCTTTTTTTTCCTGGCAATTTAATTTTGTTTTAAAGACCTTTTCTTTCTTACTGAAGGGCTGTTTTGTGACAATGACAGCCTACAGTTTCTCAAATTAAGCTTATTCTTAATGAGAAACTTGGACTAAAGCTGAAAAAGAACTGAGAATTTTTTATTTTCTAAGCTTTATGCTTCCTTTAATGTTTGGACATTTTTACTTAGCCATATTCTAGAAAATACATTTTATGAAGAGAGAGCATGCACCCTGCACATTTAGTGCATTGATTTAGTGCATTCAGGTTTATTCTCAAGTTTGTTTTCAGTTCCATATTCAAAATACAGTCTCTAAAAAGTTTAATTTTATTAATGTTGTTGCATACCAAAAAGAAAAAATAAAATAAACTACATGAAAGAGAAATCAAAAGTTACTTCTAAAAATGCTTAAATGTAAATATTCCATTCTGGTTTCCACACGCCTAACTTATCATATAGTTAGACAAGTTTAAAGAGACTGGCAACAAGTTATTCAAAGCTGACATATAGCACAGTGCTCTTTACAGTTCTTCAAGCTATATTCATCTGAGTTATATTCATCTTCCTTTCAGCAAAACTCCACTGAAAACAATCTGTGGAAGTTTTGCTTGAGTAAGGAAGTGTATATTGTCTTTTCATCCAAAGCAGAAACTTTGAGGTGTACAGGGGGTATAAAAACAGGGTTACAAAATTAAGTAGTGTAAACAGGATTTCCAACAGTACGATGCTGAGTGAGTAAAATCTAGATGTATTTTACCCATCTCAGTGCCCAATGGAGAATCCCATATAAGGCCCAAGTGGTGGGGACCACCTTCCATGTAGACCTACCCATTTTCAAATCAAACACATGGTTAGAACAAGATGTTTTACAATGCACATTGGATGTACTGCAATGAAAAGGAATACCTAGGATTCATAATCAGGGCCCTTGGATCTAGTTGTTGACCTTGCTAGAACCACAACCTCAGGAAGACCAAGTGGCACCATAAATGATTGATCGATCATATCTGTTTACATTCACAGGATGCATTTTGTTTTTTCTTACTGAGTTACATTTGATATTACTTCTTTCATTTGATCTCTTATACTTCAGCAACTGTTATAGCTCTTAATTTACAGTATTACCCTTTCATTTGTGTTGTAGTCACTGATCAAGAACAGAAAACAATTCTTTTCTTTTTAACTCTTGACACTGAAATTTCCTCTAAATATGATCCTAGCACAGAGAAAGGAGTACTGATGTTCATTTTCAGCTAAGTCACACAGTGAAGCAGGATCCTCAAGGACCTATATAGTCAAGGAACATTGCAAAGGACTCTACTAAGATTATTTCCTTAGATGTTCTAAGATCCATTGGTCTTTTCAAGGAACTCTAGAGTGTTGTTTTAATATCAACTTTCCAATGTTACTGATTGTGGATTTTCTTTTCATCTGCCTTATCATGTCTGATAGTTAGTCTCCAATGTTTAGAGGGAAATTTTGCTTGGGATGTTGAAATGTCAGCTATATGCTCCTTCCACTTTTTGGTTGCAAGTGTAACTTCTCCCCCGGTTTAATGTAGTACTTTGCAGTGGACAAAATTTGAATGCACCCACTTTTTTCTTCAAGAATAAGTTTTGCTCAGTGAGAGTCTGAGGTCATTACATATGGTTTTTCTTTCAACATGATTTTCAGCTTGTTTACTTACTTTTTAGTTTTTGTAGAATAATTGAGAAAATAACAGCAAGTTAAACTCAATTCTGAATAGTGTTTGGGTATTTAGTGGTTTGCATAGTTGCTGGATTTTGCATCTGGTTTTAGTAAAGTTTTGGTCCTAACGTAATTGGACAGACATCTTCCTGTAGTACTATTTAAACTCTGTAGTCCAAAATTTTCAGAATTGCTCATACACAGAGAATGTGATTTCCTGTAAAGAGAAGATGAAAGCATTTAC
The DNA here is from genome assembly GCF_028858705.1 of Grus americana. Taxonomy (NCBI): domain Eukaryota; kingdom Metazoa; phylum Chordata; class Aves; order Gruiformes; family Gruidae; genus Grus; species Grus americana. The sequence goes on from NC_072853.1 coordinate 103,022,375, forward strand.
AAATGAACAGTGGGGTATTCCACTTGAGGAATGCAGTAGAAAAATAAAAACAGTTTTTGAATTTAAAATTATGATTGCAAAGCCATGCTAAGTGATCTACATGCTAAGTGATCCATAGCTGTGCTTCAGAACTATATTAAATTTTATATCACTAAGGTTACCTTTATTGTGTTACCAATTAAAAGTTTGATCAGGAGAGCACAGTAATACAAAAGACATTTGAGAGCTAGGAGTGGCTTGCTACCTGACAAAGTTTGGGAAACTCTGTTTAAAAGGGTTTTCCTGAAGAAAATACCTGTTCCTAATTCAAATTACATATATTCTCTCTTACAGTGTTATTTAATGTTCTCAGCTTTTTCTTTTTTTTTTTTTTTTTTTTTTTAACGACTAGAACATAGACAACCTTAAACATCAAGTATTAGGTTTATGGTATAATAAAAAGTCAGTAATCATTAAATTAAACATTTTTCATTTCAATATTATTTTCCCTTTCTCAAGCATTCTCTCCACTAGCTTCAGTAATGATAAAATATATTTTGAAAAAATTATCAGTAATGCATATTATATGTCTTTATTTTTAGGCATTCAAAGATTAAACCACTCTTACTCCATTTTGTACATTTTAATTTTGATAGTTTCATTGTGGCTGTACTTGCACCATTCTATGTTTTTTGGTGGTGCTGCAGGCCTACCATGTTGAATTTATACACCTTTTTCAGATGTATATCTTCACTTATGTCCCTCAAATGTTACAAAGCATATTGCCCTACTGGGGTTCTGTAAGGTCCCATTGATTCTTGTGTGGCTAGCCTATGTCATTTAAAGAAATAGGTGAATCACATAACAGAAAGAAGAAAAATAAATAAGGGATTTCAGTTTTCAGAAAGCTGTTGATGAGCACACAGTATTCAGAGCCAGTGTTTAACAAGTATGCATCCTAGTTCAGAAGGACTTTTGACTAGAGGAATATCTTTAGTGCATGGGTAATGGTAGAATATACCACTGAATTTGAAGGAATTACGGAATAGCTGAACCTTGCCTCTCTCTTCCAGGTTTGTTTGGCTTTTTTTTTCAGGCCTACCATTTCAGATTAATGGCAGACATAACTGAGGAAGGAGTTATGCTAGCTTTCTTGTTGAACTCTGAAAGTACATCTTAATTCTTACCTGTAACATTCCACCTCACCATTGAAATAAGTCACATACAATTATAATTTACTTTGTTACAGGGAAAATATCCAGGGACATTCACTTCAGGACTTGTAATATAAATCCAGATAACATAATGAGAACCATATATGTGTAACAAAGGAACCTGTCTGATCAAGTAGCTTTGGAACAGCTATGTTGTGGGAAATAGCATGTAGTTTGGAATGAACTGAGTGAACATGGTTTTCTAACATATCAGAAGCAGTAGGTTTGCCAAGGAGCAACCAATTTTGCCTACAAAATGTTGATGCTTAGCACAAATGTATCAGTCTGTGCTATGCCTACATCTATTTATACAAAGATAGGGAAAAAGTGGCTGTGAGTAAGCTCCATGATACACTTCTGGGAAAAATCAGCACATTACAATTGGACCATGCTATAATTCTGGATGGAAGGTATAAGAAAAAACCTTTCTCTTTTCCTAATTTAAACCTGAGTTAAGACTAGCACTGTGTGTTGGCTCTGTCAGCTGCTGTCAAACAGCAGAGAAACCACTAAAATTGTATGAAAAGAACAGCAGCTCACCATGCCTGTCAAATGTTTTCTGAAGAAGCAAACCAGAGGGTTCCTGATGTCTCCAAGCTTTTTCCTAGTTGATCTGGCATGCAAAGCTAACAAAAATCATCATCAAGACAAGAAATGGAAGAGCAATCCCTGAGTCAGGAAGTCTGTGACAGAACAGTGTTCAACATCTTGTCCTCCCATGGATTCCAGTGTGGCCCCAAGCAACTCACTTGGACCACATCTGTCTCAATTTCCCACCTATAAAATTTAGATGACACGTCTTCTTGAGGCATACGCTGTACATGCTATTGTGTGTTCATTCCCTTGTAAAGAGTTTCAGCGAAATGACAAAGCAAACGAAAAAGAACTACTTAACTTTGTGTCTAGCACTTTACAGTGTAAAATATACCAAAGATCTTCGTTAGGCAAACAACAAAGGCTCTCTGAAAATTAGCTACATCCTGTGTGCAAAGTGGCAACCAGACAGTAGGCCTGTCGCAGAATTCCTTGATTAAAGCAAAGTTTACCTGCCGTGCCTGAGACAAATCTTTGTCCCAACACAATTGTCGTAAGGTGCTTAATGCTCATGCAATGAAAACATGATTTTAATTTGTTATCAGGCATTAACTGACACATTATCCATCCTGTTCTTTCAATTTGCACATGCAACTCTCATTAGCAAACAACTGGATTTATGCACATACATCATGAATGGTCTCTTCCACATTGCAAAAACTTGATTACATTGCAAAAGTATGTTTCTGTACAGCATTTGGTATCTAATCAAATGACACGAAGCAAATTCAAGTTGTCTCAAGTGTTCAAAGTCTTCAAAACTTTGAAGCCATTCTTCTTAAGGAATCCAGGCATTTCCAGCTTACTGTTTACCCTATTTCTTCAGGCTTAGTTAATAAAGCTCTCACGCACAAAAACTATCTGTGTATTGATATAGCATCTGAAAATGCTTCAAGATTGATTTATGGAATTAAAAGAATTATTATTTCATGAGCATAAAAATGGAAGAGACTAATGTCCCTACAAAGGGAGTATTATAAAATAACATACACAGTTGTAAGGAGAAAGGAAAAGCTATAAACTCTGCCCCTGTTTTCCACTTGCTCTCAGAGAACAACAGAAACTCCAGCAGGTCATTGCAGAGCTTTTTCTCCTTTTGAAAATGCTCCCATACAAGTGCTTGTAGAATCTGAAGAGCCACAGGCTTTTTGCACCTATGGGCATTCATAGGAGAAGGGGAATTAGATAACATCTGTTTCATGGTCTGCACAGATTTTTCTCTTTCCAATGGATACCGTTATGCACACAAGAGAAACACTTAAACAATTTCCATGCAGCTGGATGCATTGTTTCATGTTATTCCATGTCATCCTGGCATCCTACCCAATTGTCATTCTGACATGACAAAGCAGATGCCTCAAGTTTCATATGCGATGAAACCTTTTTTAGCAGCTGTGAATCAAATGCTTACAAGAAAAGTAAGTCTATTAGGTGCCTCCAGGTTATTTTCAAATTAAGACATTCAAATCAAATGGTTTCAATATTGTCAATCTTTGCACAAATAACTGTTTGATTTCAATACAGGCTGAAAGGATTTCCCCATGTATTCAAGAACATGCTGGGAAGGCAGAAGTATCCTGAAAAAAAAAAAAAAGTTTAAAGTATCAATAACTGCTGAGTTTTTTCAAAATGCACTTTTTATCTAGAGCTAGAATCTAGATAGGAAAAAAATGGGGGATAAAGCTGTCCCAAGTTAATTGCATTGCCCAGATTTACTTCTTCTAACCTAACATCACACACTGCCCACCTGCGGTCATTTACCTCCAGCTGTGTAGGTTTTAATCAGACAGTGGTATGTCCTCTTGTAAACACAAACACTGCAGTCCAGCAACTTCTGATCTGTCTGTTTTGAATTTCTTTGGGCAGGAAAGAAAACACCAGCAACTACTGAAGCATTTCATCAGCAGGGATGGCATGGAATCTTCCTGTCAATCAGTGGAGAGACATGAGACATGTGCCAGGTCTTGCAAAGAGAAGCTTGTTCACCATTTCTGCAAAAACACATTAAAGGAAAAGATGCAATTCAGCTTAATATGGAAAAGTTTGGTTTCAACAGCAGTCAGTAGCCGCTTAACAGTGCTGAATTTCCAGAATCATACATTTGCACTGCATGGACAAAATCTTCTCTTTGAAAATATGCATTGAAAAGTACTGTCAGTAAACACAGGAAATACAGTGCTGAATGAGAGTAAGAGTCTATCTCCTTGATGGAAGAAATCATGCAGACTTTTTCTTCAGAAGTTAACCTTGGTTGCTAGAGATGCCAAAGTGGTCATTAAAAAAACCCAAATTAATGAGAAAGGGTGTTTATAAGCAACAGTGAGGTGGAATATATTCTTGTTTTCTCAACTTTCTGAACCACAACTGTTACTTGCTGGCCTAAGAAATCAGCTTGACTTGAAAGAAAGACGATGTGCTTTATTACATTGGTCAGTGTTGTATCTGACAAACATTATGTAAGAATATGAATATATGATGCACACAGTCAGAAAGATGATAACCTTATGTTGACTACAGACTGTAAACAATGAGAATTTTTTCAAAGAACGCCTAAAGATCTGATGAACCTTGTGTCAAAAATAGGGAAAAAATATGTCCATAGTCTACAGAATTTCAAAACAAAGTTTAATGATATTCACTTCAGCCCTGATGAGTGAATGTTTTTTAGGATTTGATATCGCAAATGCTCCATGAAAGAAAACAGGAATTTCGCATGTGGAAATACATTGCGTTGGAATACAACTGAAATATTGGCCCTATAGTTTAGCAAAAGGAGGAAGAGAATGTTGTTACTTGGGCTACAGAAGACAGTAGATGCCACTGATTTTTTTTCTGTTGCCATATGTTTAGGATGATGATATGACTAACTCTGAAGTCACAAGTGACTTCTATAAACCCTCCCAAAGGATAATAAAATTTAATTGCACCCTACATCATTATATAAGGAGCAAAATAGCATTTCTGTGCCTGTTTGTTTACTTCTTCTAGTTGCTTATGAGTTCCTCCAGTTCTTATAAGTAGACTGCAGTAGTAACTGACAGAAACTATTGCATCCTTGGTTTAAGCAGTTTTTAAGACTTCCCAGAAGTCACATGGGTCACAGATGACAAGTTAAATAATTAGCTAAATTATTTGGTTTTACTCCATTAAATGTAACTACAAAATGAAAACTAATCTGAGGGTAAAAAATCATTATTTTCTTACCATAATGTAGTAATTAAAACTTTCCAGCTTTTTGAAATAGTTTTTCATTTATTCTTTTTCTCATTGTTTCTTCAAAGTGAGCAGATTCATTTTGTAATCTACTCAAGGCAGGGAAATTTCAGTCATGAATTAACTGTTCTTCAGTACTCTGATACAGGAATTACTGCGTGAAGTGTTTTATTGAAGTGTTTTATTCATTATTATTCAGGCAGCCAAAGTACATGATTATAAGGTATTTATAATTATATATGTATATATATTTATAATTATATGTCTTTATAATTATAATGTATTTATTTCTGGGCATGTTAAGCTGTGTTGTGTGCTGCAGATTTCAGGAGTATTGATCTTCAGCCTTGCTGACCATTAATGCACTGTATAACAGTGGTAATTAGGGAAAAAAGCTCTTGGAGAGCTCAGAGATCATAATTAAAAATTATACATTTTTTTACTTTGTTTTGTTGATCCTTCTTAGTCATTACAGTATTTACACGATTCCATGTCTCATCATAAAGCAGTGGCAATATGTTGAAAATACTGCCATATCATTTATGTTCAACTTTAAAAAAAAAAAATTGTCACTGATTAAAGGGAAATGGTTTCTCAAAACATCGTGGTTTTTCCACCTCAGAAATTTTATGAGTGGAAATTCGATAGGTTTGTTGCATCTTTTCAGAATTTCCTGACATCTAGACAGACCTATTCCTCTGACTGACCTACAGCCCAGATCCTGAAAACCTGACAACATCCTCTGTGCATGTGCAGACCAACTGTGCCATGAATTTAATGATGACTATCTGTGTAATGCATGTGGAATAGATCTGGTGTTTTTCAAAACCATCAGTCTGACTGTAAAGATCATACAAGCACATACTTGTCCAGAAAATCCCAGGTCGAAATATGGTAAAGCCTAGCCAGGAGCTAATTTTGATAGTAAGGCTACCAGTCACTGCTTACAGAAGAAAATTCTGTGTTCCATGGAAAGTACTAGAGATTTTGTGCCACAAAGTATAGAGGAAGGAGATCTGGATCATGGCTGTGTGTTTACTCTTTCAACTCATGATAAGCTTCCAAGAGCTGCGTGTTCACAGAATCACAGAATCACAGAATGGTTGAAATTGGAAGGGACCTCTGGAGGTCATCTTGTTCAACCTCTCTGCTTAAACAGGGCCGCCTTGAGCAAGTTGCTCATGATCATGTCCAGATGGCTTTTGTGTATCTCCAAGAAGGGAGATTCCACAAACTCTCTGAGCAACCTGTGCCAGTGCTCAGTCACTGTCACAGTAAGAAAGTGTTTCCTGATGTTCAGATGGAACCTCCTGTGTTTCAGTTTGTGCCCATTGCCTCTGGTCTTGTCACTGGGCATCAGTGAGAAGAGCCTGGCTCCATCCTTTTTGCACACTTCAGGTATTTATACACATTAATAAGATTCTCCCTGAGCCTTCTCTTCTCTAGGCTAAACAATCTCAGCTTGCTCAGCCTAATGTAGTCCAGGATACGATTAGCCTTCCTTGCAGCAAGGGCACATTGCTGGCTCATGGTCAACTTGGTGCCCACCAGGACCACTTGATCCTTTTCTGCTGACCTGCTTTCCATCTGGGTTGCCCCCAGCAATACAGGGTTGTTCTCCCCAGGCGCATGATTCTGCATTTCTTTTTGAACTTCAAGATGTTCCTGTCAGCCTATTTCTCCATCTTGTCAAGGTACCTCTGGATGGTAGCACAACCCTCTGGCCTATCAGTCTCTCCTCCCAGTTTTCTGTCATCTGCAAACTTGCTAAGATTACACTCTGCCCCATCATCCAGATCATTAATGAAGATGTTAAACAGGACTGGACCCAGTATTGACCCTTGGAGTACACTGCTAGCTATTGGCCTCCAGCTAGACTTTGTGCCACTGATCATCACTCTTTGGGCCCAGCCATTCAGCCAGTTTTCAATCCACCTGTCTGCTCATCCAGCCCCCTATATCAACAGCTTTTTTATGAGTATCTTATGGGAGACAGTGTCAAAGACCTTAGTGAAGTCCGGGTAGAAACTACGTACTGCTCTCACCTCATTGCAGAAGTTTATCAAGCTGGTCAAGCATGACTTCCCCCATGCTGACTACTCCTGATGATTTTCTTGTCTTTAATGTGCCTGGAAATGGCTTCCAGGATTAGCTGCTCCATCACCTTCCCAGGGATCATAGTGAGGTTGACAGACCTGTAGTTACCTGGGTCCTTCTTCCTGCCGTTCTTGAAGATAGGAGTGACATTTGCTTTCCTCCATTCTTCAGTCACCTCTCCCACCCATCATGATCAATCAAAGATTACCTAAAGTGGCCTCCCAGTGGCATCTGCCAGCTCCCTTAGCACTCGTGGGTGCATCCCATCAGGGCCTATGGTCTTATGTGTGTCCAGTTTGCTTAAGTGTTCCCTGACCTGAACCTCTTCCACCAAGGGTAGGTCCTCCTTGCTCCAGCCTTTCCCCATGCTCTCTGAGACCTGGGATTCCTGAAGGCCAGTCATGCTAATAAAGACAGGCAAAGGTGGCATTCAGTACCTCAGCTTTTTCCATGTCCTGTGTAACCAGGTCCCCCATCTTGTTGGGCAATGGGCCCACATTATCCCTAGTCTTCCTTTTGTCGCCTATGTATTTACTGAAGCCCTTCTTCTTGTCTTTGACATCCCTGGCCAGATTCAATTCCATTTGGGCTATAGCTTTCCCAACTTCACCTCTGGATGCTCAGACAATGTCTCTGCATTCCTCCTAGATCACCCATGCTTATTTCCACTGTCTGCATGCTCCCTCTTCCTGTTTCAGTATGGCCAGGAACTCCTTGTTCCTCCACATAGGCCTCCTGGCATTTTTGTCTAACTTCCTATTCATTGAGCTGGACTGCTCTTGAGCTTCATGGAGATGATCTCTGAATATTTAACCAGCTTTTTGGGGGCCCTCTTCCCTCTGGGGCCTCACACACTTTCTCTTCACCAGTAGGATGAAGGATAAAACCAACTGGGCCCCCATGCCCTTGACTACTGCCCTCCAGAGCTCTGTAGTCACTTTCGATACTGTCCAGGTTTCCTCTTCAGCTTGGCAATGAAGGTGGAAAGCAAGGGGGGGAAAAGCAATTTTCAGTTTCACCATAGCTCTGGAGAAAAGCTGGTATCTTGTCTCAGCTATAGTTGTTAGCGTTAGATGCTCAAAGCTGACCTGAAGTAGTATGTATTAAAGATTCTGCCAGAGACTCTGAACATGAGTGAATTTCTTTCTAAATAATTTTCATTCTTTTGAGTTTCCAAACTGTTCTTCCATTCCAAGGACATAGGAAAAGCCAACATCCAGTAATTCTGAGTGGTGTCAAAATAAGTGCGGTATCATGTTACAATGTGACCCGCTCTACCCTTTCTTATGTCCCTAGAAGTCCTTGCAGAGAAAGATGGGCAGTAGTCCTGCCTCAGCCAGGTCCATGTGGCTAGAGCATGTGCACGTAGACAGTGAATGTGAGGCCCCACTGAAATCAATGTATCCTCCTGAGGGTCTCCAGTTTCAGAAAATGGGACTTCAATACTGAACCCCGAAGGAGAGCTCTGTTTGAATAGCTAGGGAAATGATCTTTATTATATAAAAAGCTAGAGGAAATCTCACCGGTGATAAAATGTATTAAAATGATTAACAAATACAGAAATATTTTTGTCACTTGCATGTCCAAATTTTGCATAGTTTAACCAATCTTACAAAAAAAAAAAACCCAAACCAGAGACAGAACATAAAATTCCCCTAGGCGCTGATCTTAGGGGGATGTAAGAATGTGCTTAATTAAGTACTATGAGTAGCTCATTGTGCATTAAAATGAAGTATATGTTTAAGACTTTGCATTACGACATCCTGGGGCAGAGGACCATTCTCCCTCAAACGATCCAGAGAGGTTAGAGGGAATGTGGAAGAAAATGAACTGTGCATTTTCCCCTTACTTTGTAATCACACTTGTGCATTGGTTTTTGTTGGAATTAGATACTGTATGAAATAACAGAGGAGACGGTAAATTGACAATAAAAATGTATGTCTCCAAAACTGATGGAGTAAAAGGGGTATGATATCACTGGCAAGTCAGTCTTATTGCATACAAGCAGACAGAATGCAAACATTACAAAGACAAGAAACTTTCTCCTACCAGGAAGTGCTGTCTGGCTGCCTCTCCTCTTAACACTATTGATTATGCTCCCCAAAGGTCATAAATTACTGGAAGAGTTATTTTTAAGAATATTTGCTGAGCCTGACCTGTCAAGAGAGGTTAATCTAATGACTTTCCTAGCTCCAGTCTGCAGTAGGCTAAAGGTGGATTTCTTCTCCACTGCCCTTAAAAGCTCCTGTGTTTTCCAGGTTCATCCTAACTTGTTATTAAAAAATATAAATTAGTCAGACGATAAAGTGGATAAACTGTTTTGCACAGAGGCCAGAACAAGGAGACTGAGCATCCCTTTCTATAAAGAGAGTGGCTGTCTCACACTAGGAAAGCAGTGTATTTCTTTGCATAGGGCAGTTCTCCACAAAAAAAAAAAAAAAAAAACAAAAACAAAAAAACCCACAAAAACAAAACACAAAAAAAAACCCCAAACCAACCAACCAAACAAAAAACAACAACAAAGGGCTCAAATGTTTGTCTATTTTTTAACAAATATCTCTGGAGGAAAACCTTTATTGAGGAAAAAAAAATCCTCTTACAGTCATAATGGAGTGATTTGGTATGCTTTTTTCCCCTGCTATTTTGATTTTTTGACATTTTGAATGTACATAAATGGCAGGAAATAGAACTCATATTGTTTCATTATCTAAACTCTTCCACAGAAAGTATGAAAGGGAAGGCATGGGAAAAAAAAAAGAATAGCAAAAGAAGTGAGAGAGAAGGGGGTTTTTTGCTCTTGTCTATTTTGGTACAAACAGGTAATACTCCCCTAACTCTAATGGCTTTGATATCTATAGTTTTGTAATTATGATAGCACTTAGTACTTCAGAAAGAAAAGGGGAGATTTATAAAGGAGGAAGAGGTGATGAAGTGAATCTTTCATAGAAGGAATTAGCAGAGATGTGGAGTAATGCTAGATGTGGATGCAATATTTACTCTAGAGACACAAAGAAGAAAAATACCGTAGCAAACTACCTTGCCACACTAGCCTCCTCTGTGTCCAGACCTGCTGTGACATCAGAAAGGTCCTGTTGATACGGTCATAACCATACCAAAGGCACAGCTTTGGTGAGTGCTAGACACAGCATGGCAATCTTTAAATGTATTTGCATGGTCCAGCTCTGTAAGAATCACAGAAGTCAGTAAATGGTGTGCTGGAATTCACAAAATAGAAAAGTACAATTTTAAAGGCTGCATGAGTGCTGCTCAGTTCTATTTGCACTTTGATTTTTTTCTTTCGTACTTGGAGGCAGCTCAGATTAATTTTACTGCAGTTGAAAATCATGCAAATATAGTTTAGAAAGAGGCATTTAATTCTTTATTGCTCTTGCACACAACACAAATAGCACCTCCAGTACTAACACAGCTAAGTGTTTTTAGTGTTATTCCACTATACAGTACATCACAATGTTAATTTTCCACATTACTTTATTCCTTCTCTAGCCCATATTTTACAACAGAGAAAACAAACTGCTTGTAATTACACTGCATGCCAGGACAAATTAAGTAAACACGCATTTTTAATGCTTTTGGCTGTTAGGGTGAGAAACAAAGGGCTCTGGTTAAGGTCAATATTAGAGTTATGCAATTGCTCTGGGATACAAAAGACAAATGCCAGTGATTGAACATTGGTGAAATGGAAACTGTCCATTCTGTGCAGTGTTTCTGAACTCCTGAAAATAATACGCTGTGCTGAGATGAGGTCAGTTCTCTATTTTCATTTTCTTTCAGGATAACACTAATACCAATAATAAATAATAATAATAAACTAATGGGAAAATCTATTGTGTCATTAGTGAGGCAATAAATCAGCAAAAAGTAAATGAGAGAACGGCTATTGAAGATCAGCCTTGTGTTGTATTTGCTAATGCTACCATCTCAGTACTACTGGTTGATGCTGATAAAGGTTAACAGCAACTATAGGGGAAACCTAATTTTGCTCTCGCTGATATTGGTGTGGTGTAAATCTGACTTCAGTGGAATTATACCTCTCTAACTAGAAAGCAGACAGTGACCTGATTATTATATTGTTTGGTCATGGACAATGAGGAGTTTTACGTGGTTTTGCCTTTAATGGTATGGATTAGGCCAGAGGCACAACATTCAGAGTCAAATGAAACCTCACGGGAAAGGGTACTCAGACCATCATCTTTACTCAGCCAGCCACAGATACTGGGCTGCTGGCTTATGTGCATCTCTGGTTTAGTGATAAATTCATCTTTTTCCCAGAACAAGGAATATATTTCTTAGACCTTGCTTTTGCTAGCAAAGATGCTTAGTACAAGAAGAGCTAGGGTAAAGAAAGAAAAAAAAAAAATCCACACAATATTTTTCACAGGGAGAAAGATCATGGAAAGAAATAATACTAAGAGAGAGATAATAGACAATTCCCAAGAGGGTGACGCCAGCCCATGTCATGATGGATGCACGTTCAGAACTTGGAAAGGAAAAAAGTCTCCAGCCAAATTTCAAGAAAGAAGTCAAGGATAAATCCTTAAGAATGGGAGGGGAGGAATTAAGAAAACCAAGAACTTCTCTGGCTGTGTCTCTGATCTGTGACTGATGTAGCCAAATGGGATGCTGAGGGCCAGCCACAGTCTCTCAGTGTGGTTAGACATTTGTGAATGCTCAGGCTATCATTTACATTCCCAGCTCTTTGTAGGTGAAAACATTTCCTCTCCTCGTAATGTCATCTACAGCTGAAATCTCTTCTTTCCATCAGAACAAGCACTGCTTGGTACTTGAGCACAGGCAGCCCATGCAGGAGTGATGAGGGAAGAGGCAGGCTTTTGCTGTCACCTGGCCTTACTCAGCCTCAGCATTGCTCAGCACATTCCCCAGTCTCGAGAGGGAACTCCAGCGAGCTAGTGTCTAGAGTGATCCTTCAATGTGAGGAAGGGCTGTGCCCTGGTCAGGACCTAATGTAGGGGGTAAACCACTCTGAACGCTAGACAGGGTAAGATTGTGATGCTTTTGTCTGGTTCTTTTCCCTTTTTCATCTGCTACAAGCTTTGTGGTATGTGGATTCTATAGGCAGAGGCAATAAATTATGGACCAGATCCAGCTCCCAGTCAAATCCAGAAGCAAACTGGTGCAGGACTGGTGAAGGCTTACAGTAGGGATAATGTTCTGAAATACTTATTTCTATCCTCTCCATGATATCTCTCTCCCAACTTCTCACCTCACCTTAAACCTCATTTCATGGTGTTGATCCATGTGAACTAAAGAGGATGGGGTAAATATTTCAAGAGTAACGAAAGAAGGAAAAGGGATTTAAAGTGACAGAAATAAAGCTAGTATGAGATCAAGATATGGAAAATAGCTGGCAGAAAAGAGATTCAGTAAGAAAGCTTAATTTTGACAAGGGATCTTGATGAGTGGTAAAAAAATTACACCATGGTGGCCCTGGTCTTGTCTATGGCTCATACTGCTGTTAAGTGCAGAAAAAAAAAATTGTTATCCCCCTCCAGAACATTAGGAGGCATACCCACTAAAACAAGGGGCAGCACTCTATTTTGAAGGAGCTAAGTACTCTTACTGCTCTAGATTGTGTAGTTACTACAATACTTTATAAATACATACAGTAGTATATATATAGTTCTGTTTAATCTATGTGAATCACTTTGCTTACTGCTGAAATGCAGCTTCATTTGCTTATATCCAAGCAAGTGAAAATGATCACTCACCATGATGTAGTTTGCAATATAACAAGTGACTTTACTTCCAAGAAAGAATCTTTAGTTTGCTGCCCGCATCTCAGGGTCCAGCATGTTTTGTGTGCTAATGGGGTTGCCATGCCATGCATTGCCTACTGTAATGTATTTCTAAATGAAATATCATTATTTTTTCTTTCTGTAGGCTAGCTTATTGGCTAGTTGTTTTCCTGTAGTGGTCATATGCATCCATGCCTGTATATTTTATTCTTCAAAAATATTTTATTGTTCCTTTGAGAGAACTTACTGACCTGCCCATTTGTTCTCACTGCAGCTGGAGATTTTGCATCGTAGTCTTAGCCTGTGCTGAGTATGAAAACTGAAAATTGTCAGTGCTACATTCCTAGTTTTCTGAATGGAGAAGCGCTGTTTTCTAGAATCAAAGGTTCATAAATGGCTTGTAAAAGTTTAGTGAACAGGGCCCATAACCTATTGATCCCCTTGTATTCAATACAATTCACTTTAGTCAATGAGCTCAGTAAATAATGATACTGCTGTTATGAGCATCTTTCCTTCCTTATAAACAACTATTCACTTGTGTCCTGTTATAATGATAATGTCACTGATTTACAGAGGTTGCCCAAGTTACCTTATTAATTAGAAGATGCATTAGGCCTATTGCAAAACATTGTTCTGACTGTGAGCTATCACTGCCCAAGGACCTCTAAAAGACAAAGAATTCCATTTTGCAAAATCTAGTTAACATATCAAAGAGCAGTAAATGTGCAAATTGCTGTCATAAGGAATCCTTTATTGCTTTTCCTTTTCATGATGGCACCCCTCCCCCGTCTCTCCATTCTACCCACTTTGACAAGGTCACTCATTGGAAAGAAGAGCAGCTATTTATGTTCTTCAGATGTTTACCTTCAGCAAAAGACACTTCAAAGACTGCTTATGGGACTCTCCTCTCACCCAGCAAACACTTAAAACCCATTGTTGTGATTGATGGGCCCTTCCTGCAGATTTAATAAATATAAGCAGAAGCCAGATCCCTTTTTTAGGCCAGCTGTCTTGAATAATAGGCAAAGAGCTCATGGGTGGCCAAGGTAGACAGGACTCTTCAGGAAATGCCTAATGATTGTTTGATATGTTTTTGTGTGAGTGTGTTTTGCAAGTTTATTGTTTGAGCTTCCTCAATACTCGGTTATGTTTTCTGCTTCTATGGATGGCAGTTACTTAAATAGATCCTACAGGCTTTTATTGGGAATTTTGTGCATGAGCATTGCGTAAGAGACAAGACAGCCTCATGTTTATTTAGATTTAGATCTAGGCTGAACTGGTTCAGTGAACTGTGAGACCCTCCAAACATAGGACATTATCAGATTGAAAGTAGGTAAAGAATTTCAGAACTGGAACTAACAAACCAGTCAGGGTGATGGTACTTAGCAAAAACATCACTTCTCGCTAAGTAGCTAATGTTACAATATCACAGTTCTGTGACATATTTACAGAGAGACTGAAAATGTGATTGCCTTTTTGTTCAAATCTGTCTTGATTTTAGGTTGAATAGCACCAATATGACATAGTCAGGAACAGTAAGAATTTCAGATATTGCACTCAGGCAACTGAATCATATATGTAAAGCAGTGGGTGAGTGTGTGTGTGTTTCATGTGAATGTGGCATGGCAAAGAGTCACCCAAAATCTGTGCTGGCATCTTACACAAAAGGATGTTAACTTTCACAAAAGGATAGGTCTAGAAACACTGATTTAAGTCTTCCTGAGGATATATGCAACGCATCTCAGTCATGACCTGCAAAACTGCTACTGGCTCATGGGAATAAAAGGTCTTGTGAGTAGATCAGTGAGGGCATATAAGTTTATTTATTAGCAACGGCTCAAAGCTGAGAGTTATGTTTTTCAACTAAATTATGCTGTACATCTTCCAATAAAGTGCAAATTTCACTTTCATTTAAAGTGATTATGTTTTGCTGGTTCCATGTACAGAATTTAACCCAGCTTCCAGTGCTGTGATGAAAAATGTGAAGATTTTGGCATCACTTCTTATACCTTCCATGGAAAATTCTGAAAATGGCGTGCAGAGGCACCAAGGAAAGCACAGTGCTTGGATCAGCACAGTCTCAGGCTGCCAAGACAAGGAAGACCTAGAGACTCACCAAGGAAAAAAAATCAGTTTTCTCTCATGCAACAGGTAGGGTAGGAAGCAGAGAAAATGCTCTACTAGAGTGATCTGGGGAGTGAAGGACATGGAGAGAGTGTTTGCAGGGCAGGGAGCCAGAAGTGCCAGCTGCCTCCTGGGCCAGGCTATACCTTAACAGCTGCCTCACCTGCTTGACTCAGGTCCTGCCTGCTCTTGGGCAAAAAGCTACAGCTGCGCTGCAAGCCTGAGCGCTGCAGTGTCTGACAGCAGTGCCTCACGCTTGGCCAAAGGGAGACAGAGGATCACACACCACCAAGCTGTGTCAGACTGTAGCTCGGTGGTGGTGTTTTCCCATGGTGCTTTTAAGACCAGCCTCCCCGGATTTTATCATTTCTCCAAGTGACAGAAACTTGTTTGTCTGGTGGCACCAAGATGATTATAGCCTTTGCTATAATCCATGAAGGAAGGATGTACTAGAACAGTGATTGCCACTTCTTTGTTTGCTCTGTATGCCAGCTGCCTACTCAGTGGAGATAAACCAATTGTCACAGTGTTAAGCCTGAGGTCCCCAAATAGGAAGGTATGTATGTATAGCCAGTGTCCCACCATGGGTACATATTCCTCAGCAAAAGTTCATTAAATCTTCCAGGTACTGCCACACGTATTGTGGGAGCAACTCTGTCTCTCCAGTTATTTCCTCTCTGTTAGGAGTTGGGGAATACTGTGATTTGACTGTTTCCCTACCTAATGTTACATATCTTGGGTACTTCACACAGCCAGATCTGACCTTCCTTTGTATTTAAAGCTGTTTCCATTATTATTTTGTGCTTTTTCTCTCTATGCTGTTCACAGGTAACCAGCTGTCTGACAGAAGCACTATGCAACCTCATCTAAGCATCCATGGCTAAAATAGATTTCAGTGGAGTTCAGCATTTAGACAGGAAAGACAGCTGTTTAAAATCTTCGGAAGCTTAATGGTGCACACCTGAGAATTCTAAAAGAAAATTTTAAGTTTTAAAAATGGAGAAGTCAATGAGGTTTCTTCCCGTGTTTCTAAGGATTGAGGTGCAGTAACTGCATAATCTATCTTGCTATAAGAATCTCCCTCAGAGATTGGGCAGACTAGCTCCACCATACCTGGATATGTCCTTTATAACCTCCATCTGTTAGAGACTTTAGCTGCCATGTAACCTACATGAAGGAATTTTTGGTTCTTGATAGGTAGAGGACTTGCATAGCTGGTGTGTTCTGCTGCCAAAAGAGATCATAAATTTGACCTAAACCATTAGAAAGGGGGTTCTGTGAGCCCCAGGAGAAATGGGGCAAGTATCACCCTCCAAGACTGAGCTGTGAAACTTAACATTTGCAGCTTGGGCATATGTCTTCCATGTAAGTTATGAACCTGTTCAACAAAACCTTCCATAAGACATGAGCCTATTTTTCTTTTGTCACTAGCAGGAAAATAAAAGAGGATGAAGTCAGTCTTTAAAGGCGTCCTAACACCTCTTAAATTAATGGAGTTGGATGGAAAGCATTAAAGATGTCTGCAAGCTTCATTCAACACTGCTGATGTCTATTGTCTACCTCTTCTGTCATCCAACACTCCCCTTATGAAAAAGTCTTAAAGAATTTAATGAATAATGAACAAAATCCCCTCAAATATTTTAAGTAACATACAATTAAGTAACCGGCAATTTTATAGCTAGGTTATTGTTCTCTATTGATTAGTATAGGATGTTTTCCCATTTCTCTAAAAAGGATAGAACTAAATTTAGAATTGCAGTAAATTTTAAGTCTCATTTGTTATGCACATACTTCACAAGTTCTCTCTGTTAAATGCTAGAAGATATTTTCTAAAATGGTCTAAAGAAAAGATACTCCATTTGAAAAAGCACATAATGATCTGCAGCACGCTTTGTTCCATAGACCTTCCACATCAACCTTTGATTTCCCCAGTACTAAGTTACCATAAGTCATATCTACCTGTAGTTCCTAGAAAATCATCTGAGGTTTCTAGCCCGATCTTTATCCCATTAGATGGATTTCTTTTAGCAAAATTTCTTGAATTATCTGTTACAGATGCATTTCCTTCAATGGCAACATTCACAGTTGTACCCTACCCATTTTCTAAGGTTTCTTTTGACACTGCATAATGAAATCTGAATGTCTTCAATGTAAGACCTCAGGAATATCAAATACTTTCCAATAAGATCTCCTTATTCTGTTTTCAGTCAGGTACCTAACAACAAGAAAATTCCTGGGATGGTTCCATTGAAGATTTTTTTCTTAGGTATGCCATACATCATAGTATCTTACCAAATACCTCATAAATAAAATGAAGGTTTTACTTCATTAGGAAGTGCATTTATAAAGCTAATTGGAACCATATTATGCAAATATCAGTTTCAAAAAAGTTTTAATCTGGAAGAAAATGAGTGCAATTCTTGCTCTGAACAGCCCAGTAGATGAAGACATTGTTCTGAATATCTGTCCTCAAATCCCCAGTCAGCTTTATTCAGAGGTATCTGGGATGATATTTTGTTTATATTGCAGGAAGATTAGGGTTTTGGATCACTGTATCTCATATGCCTGAAAAACAGTCTCATCTGAAGATGACTTTTCCACTTCATCTTAAGCAAAAGGCAGAGGCTTCAGTATTTTTACACATTTCCGCTTTCTAGGAATCTTTACAAAGCTTTTAATGCAATGCAAAATGAGACAAACCTTGAACTTTCAGAAAGAGCTGTGGAGTCAAGTTGTTATCTTATGCTTCATGATCTCAAAAATGTTAATTTCTAAAATATTTTCTAAAAAATACATGGTTATTGTAAAAGAAATAATCATGTACATCTTCTCTGAGGGTTTGTATGACCAAGTGGGTCTTTTCAATTTCCAATTCCACCCGTTCCTATGACAAAATGCAAATAATGCTGAATACTGGTTTTCACCACTGAGAAGCACTTGACGTATGTAACATTCTTACTGAGCAGTGGCATCGGAGAGGGAGGTCACATTTTCCTCTTTCTTTGACCACAGAAGCACTCATCAATCTGTGCGAGAAATCGTCAAGGCAAGCAAAATAAAATGCCTTGAAAAATGGTAGAACATTGTTGGAAAACAACAAATTAACACAAAACACATTACAACAAACTTCCATTATCTTTTCTTTAGTTCCAGGCATCATTTGATAGACAATTTCTAACCACTTCTATGCTTAGTGAAATATATATACATTACCAATGAAATCTTATTTGAGACTCTGATATAAAAATTAACAACCATTGGAAGAGTCTATGCCCCAACTGATGGTCTATCTTAGCTTCATATATTAGACTCTAAGCCTGCATTCAAATCTAAGCAGAATTTTAGGAAACTGGGCTGTCTTCACATCCACAGTCTTAACCTTTTAACTCGTGCATATAGTTGAAGAAAAGTTCTGCAAGTCACTTTCATCTTCAACTCCGAGATAATGAGATCTCACAGCAAAAACATGAGATAACCAAAGCAGGCTGAGCTCTGTTTTGGCATTTTTGTGCATGCAGACAATACTACTCACAACACTGATATTCAGATCCTATCAGGCCAGATTGTGATACTTGGACCCTTAGTAATATGTCCATATTAATCTCACTGAAGCAGTGACATAAAAATGCACTCTGCCCAATATAAGGGGGTAAAAATGAATCCTCTAATATTTGCAGAACGAAGTGCTTTGGAAATGGTGAGAGGGAAGATACATGTGCAGTAGTTTGCAGAGCACATTAGTTTCGGCACAGCAATGTGTTTACCATGTTCACACAGCCTATTTTGAGCTCTCTGCCTGAGCAGAGTTAGTTTACTCCTGCCCTCAGAGTGCTGTTAAGTGTTCACACAAACTGAAGTGCCACGCACCTAAGCTGACTGCGGGAGCGGCCTGACCTCTCTGAAAATTAGTTTTATTTTACTCCAGCTCACCTTACAAGAGTATAATTTTCAGAAATTTTGCAATTAAAATACTTTCGGTACAAAAGGTCGTCTTTGCAGAAATGTTACCTTTTAAGCACAGGGCCTCTTGCTGTTCTGCTGATGGCTTATGAGTTAAGTAATGGAACTGCAAAAACAACTTAGGACATATTTGGTAACACTCTTTACCCCCATGACTCTCCATCTTCTTTTCCCCATCCTTTACTTCCCCAGCAGCTGATGACAATTAAATCTATGGATGCAAAGAACTCACCTCACAGCACTCTGCTGTAATTATAACTTTGCTGCCGACTTCCAGATCTGACAGGCTCCGTCTTGTCTGCCCCTTGATGCTGTGGCATTTATTTACAATCTCAATAACATCTTGTGGAAAATGAATTGTACTAGTGCCAAGGATCAGAGATTGATATATTGTGAAATGTTAGAAGGAGCAGATATTGAAAGGCAGAGAATAAGGGACTAAGATAATGGCCAATTATGTTAATTTTTCAAAGATCTTTAAGGAGGTTACCTCTTTTGCATGCAAAAAAAAAAGTTAAACAATTAAACATAAGATGCAAAGAGAGGAAATAAACATTCAGAAGATCTGATGGACTTTTTTTGTCTGTCCAAATGCATTTTCTGAACAAAATTTTTTAGAACTTTTTTTTTTTTTTTACACGAACACCCATTTATGGGGAACTCACATATAAAATACTGTACTCCAGGGAGCATAAGATTTTCCAGTACCATTGCACTGGGTTTTCTAAAGGCAAATTGCAGATCATTTCAAGGTGGAATGCCATTTATCCTTCAATCATACCATGAGGACTAAATTTTCTAGCCTGTGGGTTTGACAGCCCTTCCAAAGTCACAACTCCATGTGTACATCCTTACTACATCCCAGTCCCAAGTCAAGGCAAGTTCCAAAAGACACCACACAAATCTCTGGCCCATCTCAAAACTACACACACCCCACACCCCCTGCCAAGTGCCCTGGTTACTATGAGAAGGAAAACCAGCCATGTAGAGAGGGAGGCATCTTTGGCACACAGCTGTTGCACCAGCTAGAGGTAACTACAGAGCCCTTCACGAAGGCCTGGTTTCTTCATCCTCTGCCCTCCCTTCCTCCTGCTCCTCAAGCATGGCTGCTGCGTGGGTTGCCAGGTGGTACGGTCTGCTATAATCTTTTATTTCTCCAATTTGGACCTGCATCCTGTGACATCTCCATCAGAACAAGTGTTTCTGGAAGGGGAAGAATCGTGGGCTACTTCCTTACACAAATGCATAAGTTTTGAACAATATCTGCTTGAAGAGATCCTTACTGCCTTGGAAGCTGTACTGGTGGCTAGTGTTCATCCCAGAGGCTGACATCCGTCTTTCTAGGTTCTTTTTAGCACCATCATGTGCAAGCCAGACACCCAAATAGCGTAGATAAACCAAGGCAATGTGTCATTTTCTACATAGTTCTGATGTTTGATTCATATGGAGCTTGTAATACATGTGGGAAACTAGTGATCTGTCAAAATAGTTTTCTTTACTAATAAATTTCATAAAAACCTGTAAGCAAAGCCTTGTCTGTGTCATTCCCTGGGTGAAGCAGAAAATGTTATGCCTTGCCAAACAACACTGTGTTCCAGAAATGCCATCTCTCCAGTGCAGTAATCCTCACATTTCTTACTCATTTGGCAAGAACAATGAATTCTGAAGCAGGGTATAAGCTAAAAGAAGTTTCCAGTTCTCAAAGTGAAAAAACAGAGGAGTTTCCAAAAGATATCAGCTTGTGCCACTTTCCTCTTCGGGAAGTTCTTTGATGTATTCAGTGAACACGCCAGAGCCTGAGGCTGAGCTCAGTTATGATACTGTAAATCAGGGTAAATCCACTGCTGGCATCAGTGGACTTAAAGTGGTTTGTGTTTACTGTAGTGATCACGGTTCTGTCGCTCAGATTCCCTCCTTATTTATGCTACATATAATAATATTTTCCTGATGGGCGTAAAACCCATTTGGTAGTTGTGTGTGGTGGGAGCACAGTGATTTTTTTGTTTAATTGTAGGAAGCTAAAGAGTAATTTCCTGCTCCCTGTACTTGACAGGAAGTTTAGTGTGATCCCATGCGAGCGCAGCAACCGGTGACCTGTGAGAGACTTCACCATTGGCTGGGAGAATAATTCTGGGCGAAGAGAAGTGCCACTCAAAGAGGGAGGAAAGAGAGGTATTTCTCAAAGCCAGCTCACAAGACAGATACAGTTGCCAGCTATTACAGGACCGGTCTGTGCGCAGAATCCTGCTCGGTGCTTTCAGCCGCTGCTGCTTGCTATGAATACACACAGACAAAGAGGAAATAGAAAAGAATCGAGGAAACTGAAAGTGCTAACGTATGCAGAAAGAGTGCAATGTTCCCAAACAAGACTCAGCACCAGTGATCTCCTAAGCAGGCTCACCCACTGGACTGTGGCCAAAATAATCCCCCCTTAGGTCTGAGTTTTTTCTCATAAAGTGACTGCAGTTTTGAAGACAAAGCCTATGAAAAGCAAATCCTCTTCAGATTTTGGAAATTGATTAATGATTAAACATATTTAGATTGGTTCCTTGCAAAGTAGTAAAGATTTGCTGATGACACAGTTGCGTTCTTAAGGGAAATGGATGTTAATTGCTGTCTAGACATTTTATTACTACAGTGGGGCACTAGCCATTGACCATCTCTCTTTCTTTTTTCTTTTTTTTTTTTTCCACATTAAACTATAGGTCAGGTTAAATTGTTTGTTTGTTTCTGTAGAAGATAACAATGTGGTTTCAGGGTGGTATGTAACTGAGAACTTTGAGATACCAATCATATCTCTTCTAAAAGCAGTGCAGCAGGAAAGCATCCAAGTGACAAACGCTCTACCATTTTTCAAGATATATTTTTCTGATTCAAAAATGCAACCATGTCAACTGCAATTTTAACAGATCCCTCTCCTTCATACAGTGCAAACATTCAGCAAGTCCTCATTCCTCTGTCTTTGTCCCTCTTGGAACACAGTGGAGTAATTTTTAACCAGCATCAGTGCTGGGTAGGATGCTTTGACTTTGCATACATAAAATGCTACAGCACACCTTTTAAGTTCAAGCCAGTGTCATATTTTGCTGAGATGAAAAGACTAATCACTATTTGTTCTGCTTGTCTAGCAAGCAAGCAGTTAAAGATTAATTCAGATGAAATGTAAAACTCGTCATCAATAGCCCTCAACACAAGAGAATATACTTTAAGTCAGTTGGCCTGATTCTGATCTTACCTCAGTTTTGCATCAGTATAAATCTGTTGCTGTCAGCCAGCTTGATCCTGATTTACGTCAGGGTAAGCAAAACAAGACCATTGTTTTTACAAGCTTCACTTATGCTGCTAAGTGATGCTGATTTACTCTAATGAGAATGCATCTGCGCTTCACGAGGTAGGTGAGAGGATTCACAGTAGTGGCTCTTCCTAGAGAAAAAGTGAGCAAGTGATGAGAATAAAAGTATGTTGGTTCAAAAAACACACATTGGTTCAAACAGCACTGCTGAGCAATGAGAGTGACAGCAGATGACACACCACCCACCTGTTCCAAATGCTAAATTACATGGTTCAAACTTGTCAGACTTATTGTATTCAAAAGAGACATTCCAGTAATTTCCCTCTGTCATGCATTTGCCACCCAGTTCTACTGTCTCTTTTCTGCATCATTAATGCAGTAAAATCAGATCCCTCAGTTTGGGAGACTATTTGCTTGTCTGCCTGACTAGCTGACCCAGGTACAGGAGGCCACACAATCAGGGAGAACCTGAGATGTTCTGGTGCTGTTAAGAAAGGTCTACCAGGAGTCATACTCTCCAGTTGCAGTCCCACCTCCTTTGTGTAACAACATGGCAACCTCACCTATAACAGAACAGAGGGATGTTGTGAGGTTCAAGGCTTACGATAAGCTTTTTTTGAAAAATGCTACACTGACAATCATCTTTAGCTAGTTCTTTTCAGCAACAGAGCTCGAACTGCTTTGCTAAAATAGCCATTAACCACTTTCCAAAAACGCAAAATGAAGCAGAAAAATTAAGAACCTTGAAGAAAAAATAACTTCTCTCTGAGGAAAAGCCACCGAGAAGAAACCTTGACCAAAAAATGGAAAGATCATGCTTCAAAAATATAATTTTAAATGCTCATTTCCGATTTTGCAAGGAGTTCCTCACTGTACTGTGGCAGCTTTGTACACATCTGACCAGTTTAGAAAGAGTGCCTGAAAGAGGATCACAGAGTAAACCTAATGCCCACAAATCCAACCAGCCTTTCTGTTGTCTCTGCAACTTTCTCCTTCAGAGAACTTTTCTTTGGTCAGAAGTTACAACTCCAAATCCTAAGGCTATTTTCTTAAACCACATCGAGATCCAGAACCACAATGCCCTACTTCCACAGCATTTTGAGAAGCCAAGCTGCTTTGCAGCATGAAAAGAATTTATAAAATTGCATACGGAAGTTACCATAAAAGTGTGAAGGGCATTGTTAGCACTGGTGTGATAAAACCACGTAACAATACTGGTGATAATAAGTTACAGAAGGATGAAAATAAATTTAAGTATCATTTTTAAGCATATTTAGGATCAGGATCATTTTCAGCGACAGAGATTTCCAAAATCAGCATGCATTGTGGGGATTTGCCTGCATTAGCAAACAGTAAATATTGCAGGTAAATTATTGCAAACCCCTAATCTAAACCCAGCTAAACCAGTTGACCAGGTCTCAGTTCTGTCAGTAATCAATACAGTCTGAACAGGCTGTCTTCCCTGCTTCTCTTTTGCTCAGGATTGCCAGACTTTGCCTTGTTTCAGACAGACGAGCTGGCAGAGCACTCCCCTGAAGTTCATCTGGCTCCTTTGGCCAGGGCTGGGTTAGGGAGCCTGTCTGAAGGGCTGCCAGATCCCACGTGGACAGAGACAAGATGCTGGGGAGGGTAGTGACTGTTTAAGTAGGCACAGATAGATCTAGAAGACATCTGTCTATAGTCTAAAACTATAGGCAGAAGTGTTTCCCAAGCAGCTGTGCAGATAATTATTATGTCCTTTCCCACTGTTCAGCACCCTTATTGCACCTCTCTGGCATAGACCACCATCAGCTCATTTTTGCTGGCAGAGCTCCAAAACCCTCTTCAGGTAAAATCAGCTAGGTTAGCAGTAACCAGTGGGGCTGAGCTCAACCCACTGATTTTTCTTGAAGTATAGTATGAGGAACCACCCATATGAATGCATTGTAACCTTCAGTTAGTGAGGAATGACAGCACCTGGGGCAGTGCTCTCTCCAACCAGACAAGTTGTACCTGGAAAAGCCCTAGTATAAGAGACAAACATTAGAGGTTTGCCCAGTTTTAGTTAGGCAAATTTAACATATATCTATGCTAAACTGCAAAACTCTATGGACTTAGATGTCATCCTGTAGGCTCCTAAAGGTCTAACATGCAGCAGTGGACAAAGGGAGAGTAAGGAAGAGGAGGGGAGAATTCTTTGCCCTGTAAATAAGTGGTAGATTTAATTATTTGCTGTGCTAATTAAACAACCATGCTAGGCCTCTCTGTTTCAATACACAAATAATCACATCGGAGCTTCTGGTGCTAACTAGTCACCTCCTCAAATGTTAAACAGGATGTCTATTTTATTAAAGAAGCCCTTTCAGGCAAGAGAGAAGCATGTTTTGACTGGAAAATGCCAATCGTGAAGGGGGGCAGTGAGGGGAAGGGTGGTGGTGAGGGTGATGGATAATAATATTCCCTGGATTATCTAAGAAGTGAGGTTTTCTTTCTGATAGAAAAGAAGGCAAAGAGGAAGTCACAATTTCAGACAGTTTGCACAGATGGTGACCACCCTCAGTCAACATTCTCGTAAAAATGGCTGTGTACCTTTTTTTTCCCCTCAGTATATACAGAGAGAAATAAAAAGGGGAAAGGGGAAAAAAAAGGTCAGTGGAAAAGTGCTTAGGAAGGCAAAATCTGTGTGAGTGCGTAAAGGGAGGAGAGGGATAAAGAATGTCACTTGACTTCCACTGCTTTTTATGCTTTCTCAAACTTCTCTTTCTTCCCCGTCCAGCCATATTCAACTTTTCAGTCTCTTGCATCCTGAACTCTCAGCAGTTGAAACTCTGTAAGTATGAAGCCATAATCAGCACAGTACCAAAGAGGATTAAGGGGAATGTGTTTTAGGCCACTTTGATGGTCTCTGGATCCTGAAGCAAGCAAGGAATTAGTTGAGTCTCTGTAAAATGCAGAGCAGAGAAGCCTGAAAACTCAGTGGATTGTTTTGCTCCACATTCAGAGACCAGCACTTCACACAACACAGGCTCATGGAAGGAGACAAAAAACTTTAGTTCTTGGCAGGTTACAACACTGCTTGGTAGGTTGCAACATTGCAACAGTGCTTAGAAAAAAAACAAGTCTTGATTGGGTTGTTCATTCAGAAAATAACATGATGGTGGAGCATGTGTTGCTCAGGAATCACTTGCATCCCTTTTGTCTGACAGAGGTCCTCCCCTGCAGTGTCTTGCAGTGTAATCTGAGCCTCAGGACGACCTTCCATTGCAAAAGCCTTACGCAGCTCCCAGTGTAGTGGACAACAGGCTGCCTCTGGTCAGCATCGGGGACCTTGCAGAAAAACTGAAACTGCAGGCAGCAGTTGACCGAGGATCACTTAGAGATTTACTTCACTGGAACAGAGAGACTGGCTCATGCACTGTGTTGACATAGAAAAAGGGGTGAATTTGGGATGCTGAGTGTAGGTGGTGTTGGGGACAGCAGATGAATGGACACAGTACATGATAATATATGCAATCCAAGAGGTGAACAAAGACTGAAAGTGAGAAAGAGAAATAGGGGTTGGATAGGGGAATGGTGTGGCCTGATTAACTGGTAGAAGCAGGCTAAGTTTGTAGAAAAATAAACTACTGTCAAAATAAAGCAATATTCCAAGCTTGGAAACTGCAGCTGGACACACTCAGACTGAAAATACAGCAATATTTTTTCACAGTGATGGATGACAAATTACAAGGCCAGGTTATCTACAGTCATGATGGGTTTTCCATCACCTGAAAACAAATAAAGATTCTATGAATTTGAAATGATATGCAGGAGTTAATGAAATTCTGCATCTTGATTTGTGCAGGTAATCCACTCACTAATAGCTCCTTTTCCCCTTAATGTTCAGGAACATGCATAAAAGACTGGAGATGAAAAGTTAGTCTATGTGAGCAAACACAGAAGCAGCTACAATGCTCCACACTAGTCAAAAGTAATGTTTGAATCCAAGCAACACCAAACACACTGTCTCCTTTAGAGCAGGATAGCAGGCAGCAAGCTAGAAGCACATTTGAAAGTTTTGACTGTGGGACAATTTAGTGAGTCACATGCACTTATTCTTAAAGGTAATAGGTTAAATCTCAACAATATGTTTTAAAGGTGTCATGGTTTAACCCGGCCAGCAGCCGGCCCCACCTACTGGCTCACCCCTCAGTTATTTACGGAACATGACATGATATGATATGGAATATCCCTTTAGTCAGCTTGAGTCAGCTGTCCTGGCTGTGTCTCTTCCCAGCTTCTTGGGCTCCCTCCACTTTCTCATTGGCAGGGCAGCATGAGAAGCTGCAGAGTCCTTGACTGCTTGGCAACAACTAAAACCATCAGTGTGTTATCAACATTATTCTCATCCTAAATCCAAAACACAGCACTATACCAGCTGCTAGGAAGACAATTAACTCTATCCCTGCCAAAACCAGGACAAAAGGGTATTTTATTTATTATATGCTGATATTTCATATATTTCCAAACACTTTTTAAATAGTGTTGTGAAAAAAGCTTACAAAGACCTTACATTTCATAAAATCATAGAATCGTTTAGGCTGGAAAAGACCTTTAAGATCATCAAGTCCAACCGGTAACCTAACACTGCTAAGTCAACCACTAAACCATGTCCCTAAGCACCACATCTACACCTCTTCTAAATACCTCTAGGGATGGTGACTCAACCACTTCCCTGGGCAGCCTGTTCCAATGACTGACAACCCTTTCAGTGGAGAAATTTTTCCTAATATCCAATCTAAACCTCCCCTGGTGCAACTTGAGGCCATTTCCTCTTGTCCTATCACTTGTTACTTGGGAGAAGAGACCGACACCTACCTGGCTACAACCTCCTTTCAGGGAGTTGTAGAGAGCGATAAGCTCTCCCCTCAGCCTCCTCTTCTCCAGGCTAAACAACCCCAGTTCCCTCAGCCCCTCCTCATAAGACCTGTGCTCTACACCCTTCACCTGCTTTGTTGCCCTTCTTTGGACACACTCCAGCACCTCAGTGTCTTTTTTGTACTGAGAGGCCCAAAACTGAACACAATATTCAAGCTGCAGCCTCAACAGTGCTGAGTACAGGGGCACAATCACTTCCCTAATCCTGCTGGCCACACTATTTCTGCTACAAGCCAGGATGCTGTTGGCCACCTTGGCCACCTGGGCACACTGCTGGCTCATATTCAGCCAGCTATCGACTGATATCCCTAGGGCCTTTCCTCCTGGCAGCTTTCCAGCCATGCTTCCCCTCTTCCTCACACCTGTAGTGTTGCATGGGGTTGTTGTGACCCGAGTGCAGGACCCAGCACTCAGCCTTGTTAAACCTCATACAGCTGGCCTTGGCCCATCGATCCAGCCTGTCCAGATCCCTCTTTAGAGCCTTTCTGTCCTCAAGCAGATCAGCTCTCCTGCCCGACTTGGTGTCATCTACAAACTGACTGAAGGTGCACTCGATCCCCTCATCCAGATCATTGCTAAAGATATTAAAGAGAACTGGCCCCAGTACTGAGCCCTGGGGAACACCACTTGTGACTGGCCACCAACTGGATTTAACTCCATTCACCACAACACTTTGGGCCCGGCCATCCAGCCAGTTCTTTACCCAGTGAAGCGTACCCCCATCCAAGCCATGAGTAGCCAGTTTCTCCAGGAGAATGCTGTGGGAAAAAATGTCAAAGGCTTTACTGAAGTCCGGGTCGCCTTTCCCTCCTCCACTAAGCGGCTCACCTTGTCATAGAAGGAGATGATCTGCCTTTCATAAACCCATGCTGACTCGACCTGACCACCTGGTTGTCCTGTACATGCTGCCTGATGGCACTCAAGATGATCTGCTCCATAACCTTCCCTGGCACCGAGGTCAGACTGACAGGCCTGTAGCTGCCCAGATCCTCCTGCCGGCCCTTCTTGTAGGTGGATGTCACATCGGCTAACCTCCAGTCAACTGGGACCTCCCTGGTTAGCCAGAACTGCTGATAAACGATGGAAAGTGGCTTGGTGAGCACTTCCACCAGCTGCCTCAGTACCCTTGGGTGGATCCCATCCGGCCTTATAGACTTGTGTGTGTCTAAGTGGTGTAGCAAGTCGCTAACCATTTCCCCTTGGATTATGAGGGCTTTATTCTGCTCCTCATCCCTGCCTTCCAGCTCAGGGGGCTGGGTACCCAGAGAACAACTGGTCTTCCTCTTAAAGACAGAGGCAAAGAAGGCATTGAGTACCTCAGCCTTTTCCTCATCCTTTGTCACTATGTTTTCCCCCCCGTATCCAGTAAAGGATGAAGATTCTCCTTAGCCCTCCTTTTGTTGCAGATGTATTTATAGAAGCATTTTTACTGTCTTTTATGGCAGTAGCCACATTAAGTTCTAGCTGGGCTTTGGCTCTTCTGATTTTCTCCCTGCATAACCTCATGACATCCTTGTAGTCCTCCTGAGTTGCTCTCCTCTTCTTCCAAAGGTCACAAACTCTCCTTTTTTTCGTGAGTTCTGGCCAAATCTCTCTGTTCAGCTAGGCTGGTCTTCTTCCCTACCAGCCTTCCTGGACTCCTTCGCCCTTCGGGACTGCCTCCCAAGGGACTCTGCCAATCAGTCTCCTGAACAGGCCAAAGTCTGCCCTCTGCAAGTCCAAGGTGGCAGTTCTGCTGACCCCCCTCCTTACTTCTCCAATAATCAAAAACTCTATCATTTTGTGATCACTATGCCCAAGACGGCCTACAACCGTCACATCACCCACAAGTCTTTCTCTGTTTGCGAACAACAGGTCCAGCAGGGCACCTTCCCTTGTTGGTTCGCTCCCCAGCTGTGTCAGGACGTTATCATCTTCCACACACTCCAGGAACCTCCTAGACTGTTTCCTCTCTGCTGTATTGTATTTCCAGCAGACATCTGGTAAGTTGAAGTCCCCCACAAGAACAAGGCCTAGTGATTGTGAGACTTCTCCCAGTTGCTTATAGAATATTCCCTCTGCCTCTTCATGCTGGTTGGGTGCTCTATAACAGCATCCCACCATGATATCTGCCTTGCTGGCCTTACCCTTGATTCTTACCCATAAACACTCAACCCTGTCGTCACCGTCATTAAGCTCTAGACAATCAAAACACTCCCTAACATACAGGGCTACCCCACCACCTCTCCTTCCGAGCCTATCCCTTCTGAAGAGTTTGGAGCTGTCCATTACAGCACTCCAGTTGTGCGAGTCATCCCGCCATGTTTCCGTGATGGCAGCTGTGTCATAGTTTTCCCACTGCTTCCAGCTCCTCCTGTTTGTTGCCCATGCTGTGTGTATTGGTGCAGATGCACTTCAGTTGGGCTATTGGTCCCGCCACCTTTTTGCAGGGGGAGCCCTAATTCGCACGTGACCATTCTCGGGCACTTCCATGGTTTCTAACACATCAGTAGCTCTTGCATGTTTGCTGCCACCTGCATCTCCATCCCCTACCTCACTGAGATGGCAGACTGAAGGACTTCACGAGCACAGCGTCCTTCAAACATTGGTGTGTCACCCCCAGGCTCATCTCTCGCGAGCCTGGTTTTATCCTGGTTTTATTATTTCTAACTGTCTGCTTCCTCAATGCAGTAAACTCAAGTGTAGCTTTTAAAAACTGTTATTCATAAAGTCTTCATTCAGTGAAGAAAGGGAGCTTATTTTATCATTATAGTCTATTAGAAGAATAGTGAAATTAATATTTTGCTGTAATTCTCATAGCTTCAAAAATAAATTTAAAAAATCTTAAACTGTAAAAGAGAGACATTAGGAATAAATTTTGAACTAATGTATTAAACTTTGTAGCATTTCAAAAGGCATCCTCTCAAGCCCTACATATTCTCTGTTGTTTGCTGCAGATGCCACTAAGTGCAAACTTTATGTCCACCTATTTTGTCTGCACCTCAGCAACCTCTCCTTTCTGAAAAATGGAAGTGATCCACTTATCCAAAGACCACAAACAAAATACTCAGTGACTCTTGAGTCAATACAAGGAATTCCAGCTGAACTGCTTCCCCAAAGAATGAGACTGGATGAGGTTTTATGAAGGCTACTCTGCTCCACCAAAGATGGTTCAACTAAAAACAACAGAAAGTCTTTGGGGACAAGAATTCAGCAGAAGTCCCCCCAAAAAAAGCACCTTGGTGGTCTATCCAGCCCTGTAATTTAATTTTTGTAACATATGCTCTAAAATAAAAATTAAACTTCATGCTTGAGGTTACCTTCTCCTTAGGTAAGAGATTAGGATGAGATTTACAGAGATCAGGTTATGACCCTGCCGAAGGGTTCATGCACATTTCTCTGAAGCTTCTGCTGCTGACCACTGTTTCAGACATCATGCTTGACTGAATGGACCTGTAAAAGAGCCAGTGCAGCAGTTCCTGACTCGGATATTGGAGAACATCATTAGAAGGACTGCTGGGAAGGGGGAAGCAGAGCACAGCACAGGAGCTGATGTCAGGAGTTGGGAAGTTGGTGACCAATACAGTTTTTATCCAGTCCCTTTGCTCAACATAGTGCAAACTGACAAATCTGTAAGAAAATTAAACTTGCAAAATTCATCAGCTTCTCTGAGACTTGTTTAGACAGCTTCAGTTTGAATATGTGGTGAAGAAACTCTGACAGGGATAAGCCCCCAAGAAAAGTAACTAAAATCAAAATGACACCAGCAGGAACTCCTTCTGTATCGAACTGTTCTGCAGTATAAGGAGGAAAAGGTAGTGCAGAGGTCAAATAAATCTCTTTCCTCCCTAATTTCTATTATCATTGGCCAACATTAAAGAGTGAATTAAAGCCCTTAAAACTGTTCACACTTTTCCTGAAAAATCTAGGTCTTCCCAATAGACAGTGCGCTACAGTACAAAACATACCATGTTTTACTGGGAATATTTTTGGAAGTATTTTACTAATTTTTTTTTGTGTAACACGGCTCAGATGCACTTGTTGCACTCCTTGTACACAGACTCACTTTTGCTTCTGCATTATTATTGAGCCAATCACTGGAAGCCCCAAGTCACCACCACACAAACTGGTGGAAATTAGAAGCTAATGATAGAGTTTAAAGTCCAAAGTGCATCTTCTTTCTTAACAGATGTGAGGCCAGACTCCTCCTTTCTATACTTCCTAATGCAAGTACTATAAATTCAAATGCTGAGCAAGGAAGATGTAGGACCTTTAGTAGCACTGGAAAGATTCACTAGCTGTGAGATTAGAAAGGGGTTCAAACTAGCTGACTGAAAGAGACACAGAGGTAGTGCACACTATATAGAGAGAAATCTGCACACTATACTAGGTATCTGAACTTTTTCTAACTGGCTTCACTAGTTTCTGGGTACTCATTTACATTAAAGTATCTTTCTTTGTTTTTATTGTGTTGGGCAACTCCTTCTTCCTGAATTATGTCTGGTTTAGACCCTCATCTCACTTTAAGATTTGTTAACCTGCAATTTAGAGTTTACTTTTTGTTAAAAGCAAATAGCTCACAGTGTCTTATTTATTGCTGACTGAAATTTGAGCCAGGATTTGGGGAAGACGGCGGCCTTCTTTCCTGCTTGCTAATAGTTAATGGTTGTCTTCTGAACGTTTGTAAATAGATTTGGCTTTTTAAGCCTTGTCATTGGAGGATGACAGCCTTTATTTGATTAATGAATGTTCTTTTCTAGGCTTTAGAAATAATATCAGGGGATACATTTACAAACTGTTAGTCTTTTAATCTCAGGGCACAGCATTGTTATGCACAGTTCTGCAGCTTTGGACTAAAATACTTAATTTGGAAACCACAGACACCTTCTGTATGTGGTTTTGGCAGCGTTACCAAAGAGATGGCCAAAGTGGAATAGTTTCTCAGACTGACAGGACACAATGGGGTCCAATACTAGAGGTAGTTTTGAGTTCAGAGCTCAATCACTGTTTGTGTATCTGAACACCTGTGCTGTGGTAAATATTTCTTCTCCTTCTTCTTCAGTGAGCAAAAGAGAGGATTGAATCTAAAAGGGAGGGAAAGGCAGTAATTAATTTTTCAGATAGTTCTGTCACTACCTGTATAAAGGTCTCAAACATTGAAATCTTTAATGAATGAATACTGTTTTCTGACATAAAGTGGTTTTGGTCATTTATTAGGCTAGTATGGCGATGCAATGCAGGATTTCTACATGGTTCCTCAGCAGTGCACCCAGAGACATATGTTACTAAATGTCTTGTATATTAATGAGATGACATACCCCCAAAGGCTCATGTGGTCCAACCATCAGAGGGAGACAAAGCCACAACAACCAATCAGCTATGCTCATTTCTGTTGCGTATGAATTTAAGCTTCTGATTGCATTGCTGCATTTAGGATTCAGAATAAGCACAGCACTGAGAGAAGTCAATGGTTTTTTTCTAGCTGTCTGAAAAGGTAGAGGTGGGGATTTATCTCCCTTGCATTAGACTTTAACATGTAGATGTCTATCTCAAAGCTGGAAGCCTAAGCCCTCTACGTTCAGTGGAGAGAAAAGGGTGAGGTTTATCTCATCCAAATAGAGACATTTAAAAGAGATTGAGTAAATGATCTCTTCAGACCATTTGTGCTGTAAAAATTTAGCTTAAACAGTATACACACTGTAGACATCTAAGCTGTGTGAAATGAAATTGCCCCAGTTTTCTGCAGTTGAGCACAGAGATAACTCAGCTAGCTTTAAATGAACTGTCTTGGATCACAAAACTTTTCTGCCTAAGACAACCTGCAAAACCGCCTTAGCTCACACAGATCTACCTAGCTGTCCTGCTCCTAGTCACTGAACCTGTTCATTTAATGCTTGTTATGGTGTTTCCATAGCACACAGCAATCTGCAGAGTAGAGAAGTCTCTCTTTATTACTCTTTTCAAATGCTGAAGCTCTTTTCTCCACACAGGGCAAAGGGGTTTGAATTGATGCGAACTCAGAGTCTTGAACCTCACGTAATTTCCAAACACTCTAGTTCACCCTGCTACCACAAAATAATATATTTAGATATTAGAATTAGAATAATTAGAGACTGGCTTCATATGTCTCTACAGGTTTCCATTTTCTTGTCTTGATACAGTACTGCAGGATGTCATAGGCATTGATTCAAGTAAGATTCCAGTCTGATATAGTGGCATTTTAGGGGCTTAGACTGGGCAAAAATAAAAATATTTATACAGATCACCAAAAATATAGTGTATCTGGGAAGCATATAGTGCATCCATCACCTCCCAGTCTAAGAGGAGAAGGAAGAAGAATTAGAAGACTGAAAGGGAAGTTACATCCCAGAGCTTGGTTCAGAGCACCACGCACTTAGAAACATTGGACTCGTGTAATTGTCTCCTGATGAAGGCACAGGAGTGACAAAGGTTATTAAGAAGCTATTTTCAAATTCTGTGACTATTCAGAGCCAGAATCATGTTTACACTTGTACTTTCAGAAGCATTTCCAGGCTGGTTTGCTTTTGTGGAAAGGCACAAAATATTGGGCTGGTTTAGTCTGTTGTTATTCAACATTGCTATTTATTGCTTTACTGTATTTGTTGGTTATAACTGTTACACAAGCCTAATAAATTTGAAGCATTGAACATCAAAGAGAGGGCTGCGTGAGTGTGTGTACGCATGTAGTAAGCTACAGGCACTAGGTAAGAGTATCTAAAAGCAAAGGGTGACACTGATCTCTTTTAATCTCAGTTGTAGCAGTGTAAAATGAAAAGGAACTCCAACTGCCTTGTGAGAGATACATGGGGAGTGAGGAGTGCTTAGCCCACTATGCTTGAATGCAATCCACATCTTTCTGAAGGTGGCAGTTTGGGTTTAGTTCTGTTTTCACTTGTGTAATTCTCAAGTTTGCTGATAGCCCAATAGCTTGTCTAGTTGGGCTTCCAGTCACAGGCTTTGTGAGTGTGCGTGTGTGTATATATACATATTTTTTAATATATATATTTTTAAAATTTATTTATTTTAATGAGAGTGTGCAGAATTTGGAAGCAGTACTAATGTTTAGTGCACAAAGCTTTTGTGTATCTGTCTATAAGAGGCATAAAAGGGTACAGCTGGGCAAGCTAGCACACGCAGAGCAGTGGGATGGTGTGATATAGTTTAAAGGGGGGAGGGAACTGGTATCTATTCAGACTTCTACACTTCAGGCAAGCGAGTGTGCTCAGCTACCTGCTGTGGCTGGGGCAGCTTCAGCTCACCTCACCTCAATGGCTGCTTCTGGGGAGGGAGATGCTGCGTTGTGTGGCTCAGTTGTTCTACTGCGTTATCATCTGAGGGACTCCTGGGGATCTTTTCTTTAAAAGAATATGGGTAATTATAGAAAATAATTTGTCCATACAGACACAGCACCTGTAAATAGATTTTTAAAGCAGCAGTGTTACATATGCACAGCCAGCTACCACAGGCAGGCTGGAACCAGCACTCAGATGTGGCTCTTCCAGAGCCAAAAGCCATTTCATTTGCTAAAGCAGCCTTTCCGAGTTCCTGTCTAGCCCTGCTCTGCTGTTTCCTTCACCTACAACCACCTTATTTTACATATCTAGTACATGACATTTTAAGGTCTTTTTACTTCTTCCAGCTGTCCACTTAAATGCCAAAATAGAACAATAAACCCAATACTCTGCTGGTTCTTGGCAATGTGGAAAAGGAGATCGTTTTTACCTTTCCCACACAGGGACAAAAAGAAGGCCTCCAAAGATAGGGAAGAAGAAGAAGAAAAGGAATGTAATCCATCCACCCAAAATGCTGGTGGTTCAGTGAGACATCTGTGATGTAGGAGACAGTAAGATGCAGGAGACATGGTCAAAACCCATCCTCCTCTGCATTTTCTAAGTGCTCTTTTTAGATCTGTGTCATTAGTTATCACTAGAACAGAGCTCGTTCCGAAATTTACAGAGCACACAGGTGATCAAGCAAAAAAATTTGCACACAAAGGTCTACAACTTACCCTTTTTATGTAACTCACATAAACATGAGTTTTTCTGAAGTTTCTTTTCACTTAGAGCTTGACTTGACTTTATGATTCTTTGAATACCATTCTGCTGTTTCTGATTTTGGCTGGAGCATTGAAAACCATGAAAAACAATTCTTCCCATCCAGTGAAATCAAAACAGCTCTAGGTGTTTCACAAGTAAGCTCGATGCTGCAGACTTTTTAGAATGAATAGATTTTATATGAGTCCAGCCCCACAAGTCCTTGGAAGTTTGTCGCCAAATAGTATTAGAGCAGACAGGCATCTTTGTACTTTACTGCTCTGTCAGTTGCTCCTGGGTCAAATCTTTGTCACAAAAAAATAGAATTGCTTCCAGATCCTGAGTAAAAACAGTAAGGTTTAACCTTATTGCATACCAATAGTTCAGTGTCTGGAGAATATTCCTAGTACTGGATTTAGTAACAGGTAAAGCTCCGTAATTCTTAAAATGTACAACTGTCCCATCAATTGTAAATTTCAGTTTGGTAAAATGGCATTGCATTTTAAAGAATTATTTTATTTTTTACAAATACATAGAAAATTCAAAAGATATCAGATACAAAAGATTCATTTGTGCACAGTATTTTAGTAAAAGTTCCACCTATTCTATAGATTCATCTTTTATTTCACTGCTGAGGTGAGTGTCTGAGGTGACCCAGGTGACCCGATTCCTTCTTGCTGTTTTGTGAGAAACAGCTGAAAACTGAATTCTCTGCTTTCTGTATCTGTTGGCAACATAAGTGAATTTATAATATAAAAATGATCTCTTGGATATGTTTAACAAATTCCCACCAGCCTCCTGTGGCACTGAGGCTGAGCATACATTACAGTAAGAAAACTGCTGGACAAGAGTCAAGACTTGCTACCAGTTTTAGTCATGTGGTTCCCATCAGGGCCACTATCTTAAACTGGTATCATAAGCAGGAGGTATTGCAGTCTTAGGGAATGGATTTGGCCTCATCTCCAGCTAGATAGCAGTGGAGAATGCTAAAGCACAAAAAAAAAAAAAAAAAAAAAAAAAAGTCCTAAAATCATGAAACAGGAGAGAAATTGCTCTTGTGAATTTCATACAGAATTAGGTCTTGCAATATCAATAGAAAATTGTACCCAAACAAAGAACTGAAAGGTCTATTGAGAAATGGACATTGGGCACCAGTCCAGCAAACCTGATGCACATCCCAAAAGCTTGAAGTACTGAAATGGTTTCTGTATCATTCATCCAATGCTCCCCTTCCTCATTTTCCTACACCATCCCTCAGCCACAGAGCAACAACAATTTAAATGCACAGATCCTACCACAACTGCATAAATAATGTCTGACTTTTGGCCCTTAAGCCTAGGAAGATCTTTAACAACTTTTCAGATATAAATATGAGGTTTTTTCTTACTTGTTTTTCCTCGCACATCCTTACAAACCTTTTATACACTGCTTTATTATTTATCTTTTTAGGTGTCAGTATTAAAATGTTATCATAGATAATACTAATTAGGCTGCCCCTTCACAGACCCTTTAGAGATGAGAATACTGAAGCACAGAAAGACTCCGGCTCTCAGACGCACATAATGTAAGTTAGTAGCATCCAGGTGAGAAGCAGAAACACAGATTCCAATCTAAAGATCACTGAAATCAGCGGGAGTCTTTCTCTTGACATTAATGGGTTTTGGATCAAACCCTGAATGACCTGTCCACAGTCACACAGCCCATCAGAGACAGAAGGGAAACAGGAGACTAAAATCCAAATTACTTTTTCCAGTGAACCTGACTGGGTGGCAGTATGCTTAAAAACTCTCCTGAGGTTTTGCCATAGGCCCTGGCCTGTACTACACATTTTCAATCACACTTTTTTCATAAATGAAAAAAATGTCTCACTGCTCTGACTTTCTGGGGTTATTTTTCTTTTCAAATCAGGTACATCTATTTGAAATTTCTGAAACTTCTGGTCTGAAATGTCTGCTTTAAACAGAGTAAATTTTGAGTGCTGTGAACAGGATCAGGCTTTTTGTTGCTTTTGCATGTTTGTTTAGTAAAAAGACTGGGCTGAGCCATAAGTTTTGGTCCGTCACTGAACATCCTCTTGCATTTTGGCCCAAAGTGGTAGCTTGGGCTCATTCTCAGTTTTTCTAGGTTGGCGAGATTTTTTATTTTAACTGACCAACATATTCTCCCAATAGTACTTGAATATAGTGCATTCTCAATTAGTACCAAAGGCTCACGTACATGAGAAGGGCAAAATTTTATACTGGAAAAAAAAGTCTAAACTGTATGTGAGTATGTGTCTGCATGCAAGTAGACATAATTTTATATGAATATACTTACACATGCATCCATATATAAAGTTAGATTCATAACTTGGGTAATAATATCTAGGTATCATACACCCAGACATAAAGCTCATAAAACATTCAAAAATAAAAGTAAATTCTTTTTACCATTCAAGATGAAATAAAAAATATTATTTTCAATACTAAAAGAACATGTATTTAAAGTGCAGGGCTCATTTTTAAATTGCAATATCCTAATTCTGTACTTCAGCGTTTAGCAAATTGCAACCAGCAAGACTTCAGTGTAGCACAGCAATCTGAAGATTGAAAGATCCAGCTACCCTATTGTAAGACTCGGCCTTGCATTCTGCTTTTGGAATAAATGCTACCCTCCCCAGACTAGAAGAAAATTTGGACTAGATATTTGAGATCAGAATTTGAGATCTTCTCTTTCTCTCTCAACTCCCTCCTTCCTTTTTCTTTTCCTTTTTTTTTTTTTTTTAAGCAACCACCAAAAAGGTCTGGCTTCTGAGTTTTTCAGTTATTAGAAAATGGGAATAGTGCCATAAAGTCATTCTTACTTATTAAAGCTTCTCTTGTGTTTCTTTACCTGATGTCTTTCTTTGTGTAATGCCTGCCTAGCAATACTGGCAAATTGTTTCTGAAGAGCTACAGAGAAGAAAAGGCTTTGATCCAGTAGAAACACATCAGTGTAATAGCAGCAGATACCTTTTATTTTC
Source organism: Grus americana (assembly GCF_028858705.1). Taxonomy (NCBI): domain Eukaryota; kingdom Metazoa; phylum Chordata; class Aves; order Gruiformes; family Gruidae; genus Grus; species Grus americana. The sequence goes on from NC_072853.1 coordinate 103,060,552, forward strand.
CAGTCTTTCAATGCCCCCCTTCAATTCACAAAACACACACTCAGTGATTAAAAATTCCTGTCATTTTTGTTTTAGAAGCCGGGAACCTACAACTTTAAAGTGTGGCAAAGTAAATCTTCTGCCAGAGTGATCAAGGAATTATGCTATTGTCCTGTCTTTATATTTTCCACAATGCATAAAGCATCACTGTCCTTAATTGTTCTTTCATCTCACCCATTGACTTGAAATCAGCATTGCTCTCCAGGAGTAGTATTAGCTTGAGAACTGGTAAAGAAAAGCAAAGAGGCTTAGCATACCTCAGCAGTGCAGATTAAGTGCCTCTTCAAAGATGTCACCCCAGATGTGGCAGGCTACATTCCTACTTTCCCCTGGCAACAGCTGTGGAGCCACATCACTGATACTGCCTTATGTTCCTGAACATTATGAGAAGGAATAAAAGCTGCCTTTTTAATGGCTTGGGTTTGTGTTGGAGGCATAATTTTCTGTTTACATTTCAAAAGGGCAAGCCTTCCTGTGTTTTCACTGCTGACAGATAAAGATGAGTTGATGTCTCATAAGCAATGCTTCTTTTTTGGGCTATTTGATAGTGCACCGTCTATTGGTTTGGTTCATTGTTCCTCTCAGGGACTGCAATCTCTCTTTCACTAAGCTGTGATTACAAGCAACTGCTTGTAATTTCTTTAACACCTTTGGTTGATTTCGGAATTGTTTTATTTCACTTCCAATTAAAAGTTGGTGGTGGTGTGAGCTACTGTGGCCTGAACACAGCCAGGCTACAGGTGTGGCAGACACAGGGAAAGGAGAGTTTCAGGGGCGAGAGTGGGCTCCATCTGGGGTGGGATTGTTCACACAAGGGCACAGTGTGAAAACTGCACAGCTGCATTATGCAAGGGTAGGAGCATTTGCTTTTTCACATGTGCCTCAGAAAAACCAGGCTGGACTCAAACTGTGACCAAGAAGTGAAAGTTTCTGTAGCCCATCTGAGGCCTCTGAATCATCACTCTTCCACTATAAAGATGTTACAAATCTGAAAAATAACAGCTGCTAGTGAAAAATGGGTAAAGATATTTTTATTTCAAAACCTTGAATACACACAATTCAAATTCTACTACATCTAACATTTTCCTCTGAACTGTTCCCTTCCCAATTCAGGCATTAAGCCATTAGATCTTGACTCTCTTGCACACATGTGTTGTCCATTTACTCCGCCAGAGTTTCTTTAATCTTTTTTTGTTTGTATCAGTCCTGAAGTTTCCCTTTTCTGCTAGGCTGCTTCCTCTAACCCACATCAATATTAGATAGTCTCATTGATCTATCTGAGGAATTCTACATTGCTCATCTCTACATGCATTTTCGTCCAACCTGTCTTAGACTATAGACTGCATATTTTTTGTAGTGATCATCACAACTTGTTTTGTTGCTTTTCCACTATTTAACACATTGTTAGTACATGAAGAGCTGTTAGAAATATATCCAGAGCATAAGTAATCCAATATTAGTATCCTTCATGTAGCTAATTGATTGACTTGGAATCTAGCTTACAAATTTATCACATTTAACACTCACTTGTGAATACATGCCAATCATTGTCAGAGAGGAAAATGAATTACAGAAACCCCTGGTGTAATCCTCTCGGAAACTCACATTTCCAAGCCTACAAAATACAAGGGAGTACCCTTCCTGTAGGTTGCACACAGTGTATTTATGAATAACCTCAGTGAAGAAGGTATAAGTAGATCTATTTCATCTACCCACTAGTATAGTAATGCAATTTTAAACATGTGACCTATTCATAATCCTGAGAATATCTTTTTTATAATTAGCAGCTGGATGTTTCTGAATGGATCCAGTTTATCTCTATATGGTTAATAATTTATTATTATATGTCTATATTACACAACTATTTTAAGGTTCACCTTGATGACAGAGGTACAAAAAAAATGTCTTATTAGGATGTCTCTGTTACCCAGAATTGATTTGTACTGTAGCTAATGAACAAAATGCAATTTTGTTTACAGACTGTGTCCTCTATGTGTAGGTCATTCCTACAAATATCCTGGCTATTAAATGACATCAATTTTACCTACCTATTTAAGATGCAGGATAAACTAAAAGGAATTTAATATTAGAGTAATAGTTTAGGACAGCCAACCTGAGTTTATTCCCCACAGAGCATTTGCTGCTTGCTCTGCTGTAGGGAAGTTGCTCTGAAAGCGGCAGTTCCTCCGTGCATCTCACACTGTCCAAGACATCCAAGCCCCTTGCTACAGACCAGAATATGGATGCTCGGGCTAATGAATCTCCTTTCCCTATGGACATGCATGAAGGAAGGAATCAGATGTGAAAAAGAAGTACAAAGGGAAGAGAGAGAGAGAGAGAGAGTGAAGGCAGTGTGAATAAAATGCTCAAAAGGGGCAGAACCTTATCATGTCGCTACATGAAATAGAGAGACACAGACATGAATGAAATACACAGTTTTCTTCCCAACTACATTTTTCTATTGAATACTGTGGGAAGCATTACCATGAGTATGCTGTGACCAAGTGACGCGTGTTGTCTACAGAAATACGGATGATGTACGGAGTCTCAAGTGGTTTTTATTTCTAAAAAAACCCAAATTTTTGACGAGCTATGAATCAGCTATAGATTGGCAAATTCTTGATTATTCCTAATTCAAGCTTCATATAGATCTTATTTGTCTGCTTATGAAATAATGGCAAAATTGTCTTTTGTGATCATCCTAAAGTATCTGCTACTACTCTAGTTTCTGAAGAACATAAATGGGATTTCCCAGAAAAGAAACAACTTTGTCCATAATAATAAAAACCTCCTTAGTCACATATCGATTTTATCTTAGCATGCAAAAGTTTTCTGTGCCCATATTGCCTCCAGTGCAACTACACAGGAAAGACACACAGCAAGCCCGTCAGAAGTAATGCTGAAAAGTGATCTGATACTCTAGTCTGCTAGCCAAATTCATACACACTCTTGTTTCTGTTATACATATGGAATGCTCATACCATCTACATGGGCATACACTAGATTACAAAATGCCCAATCATTTTGGTCAGGGATTTATTTCAATTGCAGATGCAAAGGCTAACAGTATTCGTCAATAGCTGTCTTTGCATGAGCAGATAGTAATTGTCCTTGCAACTGTACACATTACACTTAAGTGATAGCACAAGGTGTAATGGCTTTAAGCTGAAAGAGGGCAGATTTAGATTAGATATTAGGGAAAAATTCTTCACTGTGAGGGTGGTGAGGCACTGGCACAGGTTGCCCAGAGAGGTTGTGGATGCCCCCTCCCTGGAAGTGTTCAAGGCCAGGTTGGATGGGGCTTTGGGCAACGTGGTCTTGTGGAGGGTGTCCCTGCCCATCGCAGGGGCTTGGAACTCGATGATCCTTAAGGTCCCTTCCAACCCAAACCATTCTGTGATTCTATGATTATTCAAAAATTTAGCCCACATAATCATCAATTCATAGTTAATGAAAGTTAAATGTTGCTTTTGATGCCCAAAGGAGCTACAGACTGATATTTATGAACTCTAGTTACAGGAAATGATAAATTTAAGAAATTATGTGAAGGGCAGCTGAAGTGTTTCCATCATGTGTGTTTCCCAGAGCTAGTTAGATGATTTCAGTAACACACTTTCTCAAGTGTGTACTTTAAATTTACAAAGATACAGCAAGTACAACACTAACATTCAAGATCACATTCTTTTCTTCAATGCATGGATGTAGCATGCTCTGGAGACACAGGTGGATAACAATGTAATTTTGTCCACAGGGCTTAACGAAGCACAAAGAAGGACAGCGTAAGAGTACACAGTCAGCGGTGGTACTGCAGCAGCTCTTCCTCTGAGTCTAACAGTTTCTGGGGTCTCAGATCCTACATACCATATGAGCTATAATACCTGGACACAAAAGGATTAGTAATAGACAGAGTGACAGACTGGACTATGAATTCTCTTTCTTTTAATTCAGGCCAGACTTTTCATATAGTTTTAGTTTGGCTATTTTTAAACAGACTAAACTATGGATATTTAATGCGTATTTAATACATGTATATAATTCTACATCATTTATATTATGACTGAAAGTTGTGCTTTGTACCCACAAAAAGTTTATTAGTTTATTCAATTTTAATTTTTTTTAATCGTTCATTCAGATATAGACACAAAGCCAACACTGCTTATACTTTTCTGTGATGGGCAGCTGCAACTCAGATTACTTAGTGTTAACAGATTTCATGTAATTCATCTGCAGGCAAAAAATGGTAAGTGTAAAACTTGGCTGTAATTTTTAACTTGAAAAAGGAGTGTAGGCCTCAACCTAGCAGAAATGGTACATCTGCATGGGATATGAAATCTGCTGAAGATATTAAGAAAATGTACAGTGAAGAAAACTGTATAAAAGGTCTCCGGAAAAGGAGACAAATTTAAAAGTACTTTTCCTCACCACTCAGATATTTGCCTGAACAAGCAAGCCCTGTCATAGATAGAGCAGATGTCACAGAAGAAACAGCACCCATTAGAAAGGATGTTATGAACAGACATAAAAACACTGCTAGGGAAAACAAACAAGCCAGGAAAGAAAGTTTTAATTCTGAAATTAAAGGACTTTAAATCAGACCAATAAACTAGGATCAACCTGCATATTCAATTAAGACGAAAACCTTTAGTACCTTAAACATAACCAGAGGTTCTCTCTAGATGGAGGAAAAAAGCGTCCCCCTTCTGCCTTTTATTTAGTGTATGTTTGGTGCCTTAACAGATGAAGTGCAGCATTTCCTTCCCACACCCCAGCCCGCCCCCCCCCCATCATCGTCTTAAAGGTCACATATTTAAAATAAGTAAACACACAAGCTCAGTCATGGGGAAAGCTGTGTGCTAACATTACTGCATTATAGAATTCCTAGCAAAGAGGGGATAGAGTTCTGGCCAGAAACAAGACAATAGAAAATTAGGTACACTGGAAGTTTTTATCTGTATAGAGCTACTATGTGTTTCCTTACCTGACTCTGACACAGGCCACAGCAGTAGCTAATAATTTTCCATAGCAATTCCTATCTCTGAGATGAAAGACACAGAAGCCATGTGTTTTCTTCAGAATGTCTAATCAGGGTCAATCACCAAGCATAGGTTTAGTTGCCCTTGTTGCTATCCCTCAGATAATTCAAACTACATCTATGATCTGTAACAGATTGGGGGAAAAGGAATGGGAGAGTGGGGTACAGGGGGTGGAAATGTGAAGGTTCAAGAATCTGGACAGAGAGAAAAGGGAAACTGAAGGAAAGACAAGCAGTGAAAGAAAAATAGCATGTGCAAGAGAATCCAATGTTGCATGCGTAGGCTAAGTGGATTTGTTGAGCTATTTTAATTTACTTTTTTTTCTGTTTCTTATTCTCTTCTGTATAAAATGTGGGAGGCCTACCACACTCATGAGTCTCCTTGCATCTCTCTGGGATGAAAGTGAATCCCAAATGCATAGAGCTGCAAGGAGAGCAAAGATGAGGAAATGAAACCAAATGGAAGCACAGAGAGTAGTAGGAGGAAAGAGAACATGAAGATGGTATCATAACAGAGAGATTGGAGAAAGAATAAAAATAATAGGGATCCATATGCATCTTCAGGACTTCCAGGGCAGAGGTATGGTAAGTGAACCACAGAGATCTTGTGCAGTGAGTCTGAAAGTTCCAGGCCATCTCGGATATGCAGCACTGTTGCAGACCAACTTTGATATGCACATGTAGTGGGTCAGAGACATCCAGGACACTCTAACCTCGTGGCAGATGATCTGAACAAATCATCTGTGCATGCACAATTCTCAGACATTGGATTTGCAGGTGTCCACAGGCTCCCAGAGAACTACAGTTCTCAAAAAACTATACAGCAAGACACCAAAATCTTCTTTCAATTTTCTTGTGAAAAAGAGTCTCCAGAAACTCATATGCCTGGTGGCCTAAGGAAGTCTGCAGAAACCATAAGAATGAGCACAACAGAACTAGGAAATAGAAGGGTGAAGAATGAGTGAAGAAATATCACCTGCTGGAAATCAGGATCTCTTCACACTTAGTAACAGCAATTATTGTGATCAGAAAAGGTGATGGTGGAGTGAAAAGAGCAGCAGTAATGTCTGTATTATCTGAATACCTACAAGTAAGGCACTGACACACATCTAAAAGATCAGATAAAAGAGAGAAGAAAGAGGAATTAAAAAGGAGAATGCGGGAGTATCACAGTATTTCCCAGTTGTATCCAATTCCACCTGGCTTATAAGACCTATTCCTTGTCAAATTCAACTTTATTGATTTTTTGCAAATAAATCACTGCCTAAGTCCAATTTTACAAACAACAATGCTGAGTGTAATGGAATGGATGAATTCTCAAAAGGTGTAAAACCAGTGTAGGCAGGTCTACAACAGCCCTTCTCACTCTGTTCTTTACTTTAAAGGCCAGCAGGGTGAGGATGGATAAGGTCAGACCATGTTGCCATTTCCAGTAATCTGGAAATACAGTCTGGCTCAAAGTTAAAGAGTTCTAATTTGCAATGGTGTACCATCAGGGAAGAAAAGACAAAGGAGAGAGGAAATGTTGCTGGAGCCAGCTATACCTTTGACTCACCAGTTATCCCATTTCTCATCTGGCACAGTTGAGGGTTTGGTCTGGTGAGAAATTAGTGTTTGCACTGCCCCTTTAAAGATGTGGTCTGAAAGCACTTTATGAGCCATGTGTATTAGTGTTCATATTTGTGTGGGTCTGTTGAGTTTTAATCAATCAGCCTTGTTTCAGAAGACTTTAATTTTGCTCTCATTAAGTATGTGTGAGTTTTGTGTGTGTGCAGGCGCATATATTTATCCCTGTCAGCATTCAGAAAATTACATGCCCCTAGTTAACATATTGTACAGTACTACAAATTCTCATGAATATCACTTATCACAAAGGATAAGTTCGTCTAACAGAACAGAACGGAAACTTTTCTCATTTTCAAACAAATTGCCTCTGCTAAATATGCAGATATTTACCGTCTGTGCTTTTTTGTATTATGCTTGTAAAGTAAAACAGTTCCACTTATCACTTCTCCTGTATTTCTGGAGATACTCCCTGACAAAACCACTGTCCAGAATTTCAGACATTAAAATAACTCCAAAACATATTTAGAGCTGAGACACACTAACATATATGTTTCATGCTCATGCAATGGCTTTGATGCAGTGGATGATAGCAGTCAATGTGGAATTTTTAGGTAATCATAGCAAAAATACAAAGGCAAACAAAGCAAATTACATGCTAAGTAAGATTTCAAGTGTTTATCCTGATCAAACTGAAAATTGCCCCTCTGTCACATCTTATCCCACTGTAACTTAAGTAACTTGTTTCACTGCGCATGAAGAAAAATCTCCAGCAACTGTTCTGTCCTTTCTTTCTTCAGTACTACTTGTAACCTTTAGTCCTTTCATTCTTACTTTGGGCTACAAGGGTATAAAACCTGTAATTAACAACTTCTTTATTGCCTCTGCAATAGTAATTGCCATGTATAGCCTTGAGGTACTAAGAATAAAAAATCATTTTCCTCCCCCTGCCCCTTGTATTTAACCAGCACTCCACAGTTATTGTTAGGATCTTGCCAAAACTTCACCTTTCGCAAGAACCTTGTGATAAAAGTGTAATCCCCACTCAGTGACCTCTGCATGCAGCAATCAATACTTATGCTGTAATATTTCCCCTTCTTGCTGTTTCAGAGCAGCCTTTTTTAAAAAAAAAAAAAAAAACAGGCTGGGAAGAGATTAGATTATCAATTATCATGAAACTGTCTGCAACTTCAAAGGGCTGCAGAGCAAGGGAAACCATAGTTTATCAGGACTGTAAGCGTCCTGCAATTATCTCTCATGTCACCCAGATGTAGAGCAGTAGTTGGGGAAATAGCTTGGGTCTGTGGTGAGAGACTGAGCTGGTGGAAAAATATAAAAGCAGCATTTTCTTTGGAACATGAATCATTGGTTTTGGGTCAGATATTGACAATAAGTAGGATCTTGAATGTGTTAACTACGAGCAGCTCAATCCAATATACTCATGTATCTATGCAGCGTGAGCATTTTATCGATAAGCAGACATGGGACACTTTCTTTTTCCCTGAAACTCCAATTTTTACGTAGGTCAACAGATTGTTAATAGTGTGTCAAAGAATGATGCATTGATAGTCAGTAAAACTGCAAGATGTTTGTCCTCAGTCATTCCCACAAGTATTAAGCCTATGGGTTTGCACAGGAAAACAGCTTTGCAAGTCAAGTAAAACACAGAAGTTTGGAAGCAAAACTCCAGCTATTGACATCACTTCCTGACGCAATGTGGCATTTTTGTTTGGTCTTGTTTTCCAGTGGGATCCATGAGGCTCTGGTTTGACCTGTGATATCTTAAGGCCAGGAACAATGGAAAATTAATGTAATGTTTATTAATACATCGAAAAAGCCTCCGGCTATACAGGGCACCAAATAAAAACAATTAAAGTAGCATGTAGTCACAAGTCTGGTTAATGTGCAACTTTCTTTGTCAGGATATGATATACTGAATGAAAATAAGTTCATAAAGGAATTTTACGTAGTTATGTTCCACCTGACTACCCCTTTATTCCACCCAATATATAAGCCAAATATTTACCCTTGACCATGACCACACAAGGACAAGAAAGATACAATTAGCAAAGTTGGACAATTTTATTTGGCATAAACAGGACTGGTCCTTAATATGTGTAACAAAGATAAGTAAGTATAATGCTAATGTGTTTAACTTAACATGCAAGGATCTCAATGCACTCCACAGCAATGGAGATAATATCATGAAGTTTATCTGTAATGAGCCTTCCTCCACCATGGACAGATGGTAACAGTTCCCACCTCCAAAGATGTGAGGAATAACAGAAGAGAGACCCAAATGGGCTGACATGGTAGAACAGAATGGATAATGTTGGAAGCATTATTTTCTTGCTTCCCTTCTGTTTCTTCACAGTTGTTTCTCTATTATATAGCACTGGGTTATTTGTTGTTATTGACATTTCTGCAGGATTCCTTATCACCCAAGAGAATGGATAAGGCCTAAGCTGAGACCAGACATCGGCCTATGGTTTCCTTATGTTTTTAGCCAAACAAACCATAATGGTGGAAAGACCTAAACTTTGAGGGAGCCAGGAAGATTAAGAAATTATAAACTGTGTGCTGAGTGGGATATCTGGATCCCTTTGATCTTTTTTATTTCTTGTTAAGGTAAGAAACACGCCATGTACCAACACTAATAGCATTTTACATAAAAAAGTTCTCAGGACCATATCCGACAGAACCAGAATTTAGATCTTCTCACAAGAAACTAGAAAGAAAAACTAAAACCATTCATAGTGTTTGTATTATTTCTATCTCCAAGTGGCTCTTAACTGGGCAATCGCAGGAGTCCTTCAGATTCCTGATGGCCCTCTGAGGACCTGCTGGGCATCGAGAACAGTATTTCAAATAAATAGTAAATACAGAGACTATGCTCCACTGCTTCCTAGGGCATCGGGTATCTATCCCATTAGGGGTCTCTGACAGCCTATTGGAATACTAAGAGGTCAAAGGGTTGAAAAATGAGAGAAAAATAGGGAATCAAGTTAAATTTTTTTGTGGACAGTTTTGTGGCTCATCTTTCCACAGCTGTCATTTTGCCACCTGCTGGTTTTTAACCTACTTCTCTCCAAATAAAGTGGCTGTAGCTGAAATCTAATCCACTGATTCCTCATACAATTACAGGGATAAATCTAAACCTGATATATGCTTACAGTCTACTCTCCTGCACTGGTGTACATTTGGCCTTGTCTCAAGAAAGCACTGGCAACGCAGGATACCCCAACTTTGACTACTGCATGATAAGGACCTTGAAAGATTACAGAATAATGTTTACTGTGAGATACTGTGAATGGGATTAGACTTCTTGGGTTGCTCGTATTTCTTTAGACCTCATGTCTCCATATACAGAGAGGTAGGGCTTTTCTATGAAAAAAGCTTTCCCTCTTGTTTGAAAATGTATTTTGTCCCCATATGACACTGATACAACCTGGGAATGATTTTCTTTGCTGATAGCTGAAAGGGAAAACATTTTCAAACATATGCTGTGTTTAGAGCCAATATGCAGAGAATCATTTTCCCTTAGTCAAAGCTAACTTGTACTTAGTTACACATACACTATTTTTTATACTAGGAAGCTTCAGAAATACCAAGATTTAAAAGATGGGCTTCCTACAGATTTATATGACATTGCATCTAATCTTCAATGATGTCATGGGGCCAGATGAAACAGTTTCCTGGGAGAAAAAAGTGGAGCTAATCAGTTAAAGCCATTTAGGAATTAACTTGAGCATCTCATTGTCAGATTAAACTCTGAAGATTGCCAATGTTCTTTTGCCACAGTTAACACCAGACACACAATTATTTCATGTGTATTTCAGATCAGAAAGATGAAATACACATGAAATAATTGTGTCTGGTGTTAACACTGTAAAATGCTGTGGTACACCATGTCTGTTGTAGAAATGCAGGCTGACCTTAGTTGGGTCAGGCCTCCTTTTTCTCCATGTTTAACTGAAGGAAGGTCTTTTCTAGAAGAAACACACATGCATACTTGTAATAAAATAAAACATTATTCCCAGCCTTCCCCACTTCAGATAGTGAAGGAAAGGAGTGCTCTTCTCCGTCATATACAACTGACTGTTTTGCATGTGCTTTTCTCCCTACTTTTTCACTCAGAAGGCAGTTAAAGAGGGTGGAAAGGACACTATAATCTCCTGGCAAGTCTAGCTTGCATTCTGAGCTGGGCAGAGCTTCCACAACCATCTAATTGCCTTTAAATGAGAGTCAGGCATGCACTTCTGAAGTAAATCTTGCCATCAATGCCATGTACCACTCTCTAAGTGTGGAGAAATCTCAGAGACAGAAACTGGACTCCTTTCGGATGAAACTGTACCAGAAGCTTTGCTTCCACTGGTAGGGCACATCAGAGCTATTCTAAAACAAACCTCCCCAAAATGCACGACATGGATGCCAGATCCTCGGCACTAGCTGTATTACTCCATTCAGCCACTCTACAGTACTGCACCACTTGCTAACTGGCCTGGTTTCAGCAGGGATAGAGTTAATTTTCTTCCTAGCAGCTGGTATAGCGCTGTGTTTTGGATTTAGGAGGAGAACAATGTTGATAACACACTGGTATTTTGTTTGTTGCTAGGCAATGTTTACATCAAATCAAGGACTTTTCTGTTTCTCATACTGCCCCACCAACAAGTAGGCTGGGGGTGCATGAGAAGCTGGGAGTGGGCACAGCTGGGACAGCTGACCCCAACTGGCCAAAGGGATATTCCATAGCATATGACGTCATGGTCAGCATATAACTTGGGGGAAACTGGCCGGGGGCACGACTGCGGGCATCGATCAGTGGACAGTGAGCAATAGTGCTATGCATCACTTGTTTTGTATATTCTTTTATCATTGTTGTTGTGTTATTGTTATTATTGTTGTTTTTATTATTATCATCTTCCTTTTGTATCCTATTAAACTGTCTTTATCTCAACCCATGAGTTTTATGGGGTTTTTTTCCGATTGTCTCCCCCATTGCACTGTGGGGAGAGTGGGTGAATGGCTGTGCAGTTGTTTTAGCTGCCAGCTGGGTTAAACCACAACGCTAACATAGACATAGCCATACTCTTTCCCCCAGCTTCCTGACACACTGGGGGCAGGAGCAGGATGGACTACGCTGCGGGACCAGGCTGGTCCATGTTACATAGTTTGCACTGCACGTGCTCATCTGAGCATAGGGACAATTAAATACAACATTTGACATAAACAACATCCCTGTGGGACAAGGACACCTTGATAGCCAAACTGTTATTTATGTAACTGGAGGGTTATATAAATCAGCAGGCTTTGGGGGTAAAAACCGTTTGTTTGTCAAGCCTCTGTATAGTGTCTGGCACAGGGAGGCCCTGATCCATGACCTAGCCTCTAGGCACAACCAAAACACAATAAAAAGAATTTGCCTGGCCACTGGGCAAACAGAAGAGAAAGATAGCTCCTGCCCTGCAGAGCTTACCTCTCCTGGTAATAAGGGGATGGTTCTTTCATATACAGACAGCTTAGATTTGTTTAGATATCAGGAAACAAATTGAGTATCTAAGTCCACGCATCCCCCCTCACAAAGTGATTGCATGATCTGAGGTCTTGGCAATGAAATGATCATTTAGCTAGAAGTTTACTGAAGTCAAAAAGCCAAGACAGAAACCAGCTAATGTTTTTTATATTCTTGATAAACAGTACAGCATAAGATTTAAAATATAAGTAAATTGGGGTCAGCTGGTAGACGCAGGCATCAGTTCATTAAAGAGGAGGTAGCTATACCAGTTTACACCAGATGAAGAACATGTTTGAAGAACATACTTTTAAGTATCTATCTGCCTTGGTACCTGCCTTGTCCATCGCATGCAGCCATCCTAACTGGCTTATGCAAATACAGGTTTCGCGTGTCCAGCACAAACATGAATGTGGTCTTTTGCAATTTGTCATCCGTCTGTCCCTCACTTGAACATTTCCTTACTTTATCATTATGAATTGCTGTTTTATAAATGCTGGGCCAACACTGTGCTGGAGTTTGTCAGGGAAGTACCCCTGCCTAATGGACTTCAAAGCTAGAAGAGATCATCTTGTCTGACAACCTCAGTGACTCAGACCACAGAGTTTAACACACTCACCCTCATATTAAGATGTAGCATGCAAATGGACTTGGATGAGCGGCAACTCTATGGAACAGGAAAATAGCAAGCTGCCAACTTAAAGTGACTTTTATTAAATATATACAAAAAGCATGAAGGAGGAAGAAAGTTAATGTCTTAGAGCAGGGTTCACCTCATGTAAGCCTTGAAGCTAAACAACAAAAAATTCAGCATCCAGTCGATGTAAGGTCTCTCTTCTGCCTGTGCAGTCAATGGATCAGCACCTCCTCAGTATGAGTTATCCCACTTGCCTAGACTTTTTTGCTGGGAAGACAGTGGATTAATCCCTGGGGGAGATGCCTGTCATCTCCATGTATGAGAGAGGGAGCTTGGGTGACTAAGCTGGGCCAAGCACTTGCCTATTACTATGACAGAATTCAGGTGAGACAAATGTCACCTGAAGAAAGAAAAAGCAGATTGCATTAAAAAAAAAAAAAGTCAAAAGACATCAGAGGCTTCAGTGCAGCACCTGCAGAAGTGAACCCTGCCCATGTCTATTTGTTTTAGGTGTGTTGTCCATGGCAGTGGCTCAGACCTTCTCAGTGTGGTAGGGATATGCCTTTGTCCTGACTTCCACCTATGGGCCTAAGCACAAACAGCCCAACCGTGGGATATGCGAAAGGATCTATCCTGACTTCTGCTGGTCTGAGTGAGAGTTCAGCAACTGGCTGCTTATGAAAATATAACTCAATGAGAATTGTTGACGACCTAAGTAAGAAGGTGAATTTTTAAGTTTCCAGTATGCAATACGAATAAGTGATCTTAGTGTAAGAGTTGTAAAACTTTTTTTTTCAGTATTCATTTAGTCAGAAGTATTTATGTAAACGTCACACCTCTCTGCATACATTTGTATAAAGTTCTGTACATTACAAAACATAGCAACAAACATCTTAATTCCTGCAGGATTAAGCACAGTGAGCACAGAGCAATAAGGGAATAATGTTTATGAGCAGGAAACGCTAGCTTGTAGCAGACTGATATATTTACACCTGTTCACTAAAATGTCACATTTACATATATCTATTTTTTAATTATATGTGGGTACTGTAGTACTCAGACTTGTTTACATTGAGTGGATCCAGAGTACTGACTGCTGGTTTAAAATATAAATGGAAGAATAAATCAAATAAATACAGTATGACTGTGTAACTGGGAAGGTGAGATGGTAAAATTCTTAATAATACATAATCTCCACAAATTCAGAATGTTCTTAATGTGCATCAAAATACAGTTAATTGTGGTTTTCTGATCAAACCCTAGTTAGTCTTGATTCCATAGACATCACTGGGAAAACGTCCACTGACATCAGTAGGACCAGGTGATCATATAAAAAAATCCAAACTTTGTGCAGTGCTCTCCCCTGCCTTCACCTTCATGAAGTATCCAATGCTGAACAGAAATGTTGTATATCTGCTCAGTGCTGGCATAAAGACGCATAAGAGAAAAAGAATCATGGAAATATAAAGCAGACCCTTTAGGTACAAGAAGAAATGGTATATGCAGTTGACTTTAACTGCTATTTAGATTTTGCTCATGACATTTCTAGTGGCACAGGATAGAAGATTCGTGTTGGGACAGAGGGGAGATGTAATGGGGATGGAAATTTTAATCTAGGCCCTGAACACATGTTGAATGACAACTTCACTGTTCCAGATAGATTCTACCCTGATGTGTTAGAAGCTAAAGCTACCTGAACTGTCTTCCCCATTCAGCTTCCCACATGCTACTGCTGCAAGAAAAGCCAGAACACATTTGTGACAGTGCATTATATTTGTTGCTAGTATTGTAAGAAGTGCATTCAGAGTAGCAATCTTTTTTTCTTAAAGCTCTATTGCTAATCTTTATTTAAAATAATAATGATTCCTATGCATCTTTAAAAGTTGAAGCCCAGCTCATTAGTTTAAAGGAAATACTGAAGTCAGTGTAAGGGTTATTTTCATTCCAGGCCATGTTGGTGTGAACATTATCAATTGATCTAGGATTTAAGTGACCTGTCTGGAATGCTTGACAAACAAATTTTTCTCATGAATTATACATATTACTGAAAACCATACTTAATGGGAGACTGGGAAGAGGGCAGGTATTTCCATCACCTAGGGGTGAAAGCCCTGCAAATTAACAACAAGACGGTTCATTGAAGCAGGTAATGGATTGGTCTGTGAAAACAAGAAATCTTTGTGGGAATGACTGTGATTATTCATATAGTCTGTTTGCTAATTATTGCTAGTATGAACATTATATTAACTGCTTTTAAGAACCTTGGAAATGATGTGACTTGTCAACAGTGTTGCGAAACACTGCAGTATAAAAGACATATAAGCAGTATGCACTCATTCATTGGAAAACTTTGTGTTTGATCATGGAATCAAAATATGCAGACCATATTTATTTTTACATAATGAATATGTGTCTGGCTAGCAAGAGGAAAGAATAATAGAGAAAAAGAATCTTTGAAAAATGGGAGGTATGATGTATGAGCACAGAGTAGTGATATTAGAGCTGAACAGCTACCCAGCTAATATGATGCGAAGAGTATGATGCCCTGACTAGAGAGGGTGGGAAAGGGCTAATCCTGCAATGCTCATTCCTGCATTCAAATTCCATGCCTAATAATGCCTAAACATCCACGTGATAAGAGAAGTCAGTGTCATTTGGAGATACCCTAAAAGCTATGTCTTCCTAAGAGCTATATAGCACAGCATACATATATATACTATATACAAGCCATTTGCCATTAAAGTGTTTTTCTTTTTTTCCTTTGTTCCTGTTAACAGCCATAAACACTCAGACTTAAGTGGTAGCTTTGGCATGTGTATTTTGTGAGGTTCTGCTCCTTCTGTTTTTGTCACTGTTCCTTTCGGAAATTACATCCGTGCTCCTTTTCCACTTTCATTTACTACTTTCAGATATTCCATGAGACTTTAAGTTTTCCAGTATCATTTATTACATCCTCTACTGCCAGTATTACTTGGCTTTTGGAAGGACACTAGATAAGTAGCTTTAAAATTAACTACCATTATAGTATCTTCACCTTTTGGCATAATTTCAGTTTTGATTGCTTTCAGGTTTTGAACAGGAAAATAGCAAGCTGCCAACTTAAAGTGACAGTTTTGAATCCTAGTCAGGCCTTATTTCCTAGAATTAAAATTTTAAGGCCAGAGGGATCTATCTAAAAGCCTTCTCTAGCCTCCTGCGTAATACTGGCCTTCAGATTTCACCTAGGGATTTTTCCATTTAAGCTCCATACCTTTCAGTTGCTCTCCTGTATGTGACTTTAAAGCCATGCAGAGATTAACATGACACATCCACTGTGAGCTAGTCCTAGAGATTCTTCATAAAAATGGAATGAAAAAGGAAATAGTAGATTTTTATCAGCTATTACAAAAAAAGTTATCTTTAAATCTTCCTAAAGCAGATTGGAAGAACCATGTGCTGTTTGCACCTATTTTTGTTTCCACATTACATCTGAAGGAAGGCTGGATGACCTGCTCAGCAGCAGAGGTCCATGCAGAAGACACTCAAAGTTAAACAAGAGGGCTGGCACTCTCTGTTTTGATTTAAGGCCTTCAAGTGAGGGGAAACTCTCAAATTGTTTCAGTGAGTAAATATAGTAGCAGATAAAAATTTACATCTGATTTCTAATCTGAATCTGACTAAATCTTTTTCAATATTGCCACTTCTCTCCATGCTCAGCTTCATTCTTATTCTGCAAAGCTGTGGAATTATGCTTTCTGTAACTGCTGCTGGAATGGTGTTCACCTTTACAGGGACTCCTGTACACTCTCAGATTGGAGGAATGTTTTTCCTTCCTGAGCCTCTGTGATCAGCCTGGAGGAGTGATCACAGAATGCACAGTACAGTTTTATTCCTTCTTCCTGTCCTTCCTAGATAGCACATCAGCAGGTCATATTCATTTATCGCAAGTGATAGTGATAGTAAATCAATTGAGGAACATCTTGATCCTTATTTCCTTGGTGTAATTTCAGGTTGAACATCTTTCAGTAGCTATGGCAAGATCATGTTAGAGGCACTGGGCACTTTACACAAAAGGAGAAATTACTTTCAGATCAGTACCCATGACATACTGTGAGATCATCTGGCAGCATCATTTACCTTATCCTAATAAAGGAAAAACTGGTTCTTATGGAATAAGATTGCCAGAGATTGGCTTTCCCCAAAACCAGTCCCTGGAATCAAGTTGTATTTGTTAATTTGACTGACTTTCAGAGACACAGTTTAA
The DNA here is from genome assembly GCF_028858705.1 of Grus americana. NCBI lineage: Eukaryota > Metazoa > Chordata > Aves > Gruiformes > Gruidae > Grus > Grus americana. The sequence goes on from NC_072853.1 coordinate 103,077,578, forward strand.
GTAACTTTATCTGCCAGAAGGCTAAACTCTTTGAATAAGACACTTGAAATACTAGAAATAAGGAATGGATAAAACAGGTTTCTTTATTTTTTAGTATAAATCAGGTATTGCCTCTTACTTGTTAGCATTCCATTATCTCTCAGCTGTGTGTTTCTAATACTTGGTCAGATTTTTAAAATTGTCATGACAAAATTATTGCATTCAAGAAACTAATACACTGGTACCAGTGGCCATGCAGACCAGATGACAGAAGATATTACACATATTGGGCTTGCTTCAATGAAAGCAATGGTAAAATAATTTGTAGAAACTATTTATCTATGTATATGTTTCACTTGATTCCAGCTTTCCTGAAGGTGTTATTCTGAATTACAATACTATTTGGTACTAGATGTTTCACTAGCCAAAGCAGGTCAAGTTGCCTTTTGTATAGATGCTACATTTATTTTGCCTTCAGTATACATCAGTGATGTTAAGCTTGTGGAGGCATTGCAGATGCAGGAGAAAATAACACATTTCTGGAAATGTGTGTCACAGAAACAAACATGATGAGGTGAGATGCAATTAAACACCCACACCCTTTTCAATGAAAATATTATTGCTACGGATAGTCTTTTACCTATGGACACTTACATTAACTATTGGAAACTACCTGCATGACTAGTGTCATGTTGATACAGTCAACAATGATATTACTTGCCCAATTGTAAGCTAACTTCTTCTTCAAAAAATATTAGAAAACAAAGCAAACAAAAAAAAAAAAGAACCTTAAGACATCCACCTGACTTGCACCATTCTTCACTGAAAAAGCTTCCTAGCAGAGGTAATTTTTAAAGTGTCATTTATTCTGAGAGCCTCACATAAAAGTTCTTACCAGCTTATAAATATCTGACTTCTCTCCTAATGTGCATATAGGAATCCTCAATTTTATTTTGTCAAAGGTCTTTTTATCATTAGTTGCATAGGCTGCCAGGGTTCCTGCATGCCACTAGCTTTTTAGATAATATTCAGTATTTTCATTGTAATTCTCTGGTTGTAGTCATTCATTTACAAAGCTTACTTGGTCTGGGCTAATAATCTTACAGATCATATCCTGCAGGCTGTCTGCTAGAATTTTTGCCAGAAGTTGGAAATTCCAATTAATTAGCAACAAGGACGAAGCTTCCTGAAGGCTTTGAGAACCCTACCCCAAATCTTATCTCGCCATTCCAACTTTCTTGATTGTTGTGAATTATGTATATTATTCAGCTGACCATATAATGTGTAAATTCAGTCTTCATAACTCATATTCATTCCCTAGTATCTGCTAATTCAGCTTATAACAGCCAGAGCTTTATATATTGGGTTGTTAATTTTCTGTTTCCTGAAAAATACCACACTGGCAAGAGTTTGCTTACATCCCTTCTGTTATCTAAGCATAAATGTATTAATATTGCAGCAAAATTACCAATGCACTGTGTAAATACCATAATATATCCCTTGTCACCATCCACATGGTAACTTTTTACTTGGTGCCCAGTAAGTTTTGAGCCTGGCAACACACACTTAAGAGTCACCAGTCTAAGAAATGGCCTGTGCAGGCAACCAGCCCAGTTTCTGTAACTGATTAGATAATTCAGTTCCTCTTCTTAGGCACACCAGTTCAATCAGTAGGGATCCATAACTGTTCCACTGGAAATCCAGTCCCTCTCCATCTAGTGCCGTTAAGCATCATAGCAAAGTATTTTGTCCCACAGTGTGTCTCTGAAGACTGCCGGTCCTTTTCTTTTTGTGAAAACTATTCCTGGAAGCCACCAGTCAGTTTGAAAAGCCCATTGCTTGTTTTGCTGTTTGTAGTTCCTGAACCATTGGTCATATCTTCGACAGAAAAGCTACACATGATTTAAAAGAGAAAAATAAAAATCTTGATCTCTGTCTAGAGTAAGCAAAGAATCCAATCCAGCTTATATACAATTGGAAGAGATATCTTAAGATTTCTAACTTCCTTCCAAGAAAATAATAAAAGATTGGTGGATAGGGCAGGAAAAAAAATAGTCTATGAATGTTGACAGGTACCCCAACCTAAATGTTAGAAGGAAGGAAAATGGAACATGCTATGATTAAGTTCGCTGGGTAGTGTGCAAACTATTCTTCTTTAAACCCCCCTCTGTTCATGCACTGACCAAAAATCAGACATTCTCAACTTTACTTTCAGGGAGATCCACTAAGGTAACGAGAAATCATAATTAATGGACACATCAGTAAGAACCTCAGTGCTGGGATGCTTAAGAACCACACAAACAAAATACATTTAGCAAGATCCCTTTTATGAAAGCATGTATAATTTTTGTATGTAGGAAGGAATACAATTGTGGATATTTGCAGGCCAGTCTAATGTAAACTCCATCAATGCAATACCATCGCTTTTGTGTTTTCTAGTGTGAAGAGTCATATTGTATATTCTGCTGAAGTTTTCTTCTGTGTTCTGTTTCTTTTGCAATCTTCATTTTTCATTCTTGTATAGTCGTTCCTGGCTTCACCCTGTTTTTTCCATGGATTTTTTTTAATCTCTCCTACTTCTTAGACAATCTTTCTTCAGCTGAATACTAACTCATTGAGGTTCAGGTTAGACTTAGAAAGCTACAGTGTCAGAGCAGGTTTGAAATTAAACAAAATTAGATTCTTCTTTCTTAAATTGCAATAATAACTAATGGATGCTGTATGAATTATGTAATGGTCTTATCACCACTATATGAATACAAATAAAATAGTTTTTAAAGGCAACTCTACATTGAAACCCCAGATTTCCCAGTTGGAGGGGTAAAGAAGTTTAAAAACCAATGCTAGTGTTGAAGATTACATACCAGGCTAGTTTCAGATCATCTAATTGAGACACTGATTTCTTGTAGTACTCAGAGTCAAAAGAGGAATGAGCAATTCAGACCACTTGGTCTCCAAAGCTCCTTTAGTTCCTCTCTGTAGATAGTCAGTGAAAAGAACGGGTGAAATGAGGTGCCTACAACACGTGGTATGTCTCACTCAGCACTATGACTGCTGTCTCCAATGCTTCAGCAGGACAGGCAGCCCTGGCTTGTAGTGAACTGCATTGCTTTGACTCTCTTACACTTTGGCAACATGCTAAGCACTTGACACCACTTCGAAGGGTATGAAAGTGTAATGGGTTTGGAAGGGTCTTTTACATCTGACTAAGAGGAGGAGTTTCAAGCCAGAAAGATTTACTAAGTTTTCTCCATAGTTTCTATCACATTGAATGGTAGGCAGGAAATAAGAACACTGTTCTCACAAACAGGAGTGATAATTGCTTTGTTAAAGGTCGCCCAGATGGGACACAGATATTCAGAACTGTTTTAAAGCGTAGTGAGAGCTACAATTATCTTGTTGCTTCTCAAGTGAGTCTGAAGTTGCAAAAAAGACATTGGACCCTCTGGAATAAAATTTTGGGTTTCTTTCAATTAAATGTGAATTCATTTAGCTTGTAAGGTGGTGGCATTTTTTTCCCTAAGAGTCAGAAATAATCCAGACGTACCAACAGTTTCATTGCAGAAGATGCCACCGCTTTTCCAGACTTCCAGGATGAGGAGATCTGTGCAGCAGGATACAGTCATTACAACCCTGGTTGAGCTCCTCTTGGGGACCACACAACTATGCTTTGTTAGACCACACTGTTGGATCGCGAGTGCTTTAACCCACTTGACCTAAGCAGTCTAGACATCACCGGAGTTCTCTCTGACACACTGCTGGAGAAGAAGTGAAAACAATTTGTAGTAATTCAGAGATTTTTTTTTTAATAGCGTAGCAGTTCCTGATCATGTCTGCTGGGGAGTCATTAATTGCTGTGATAACTCCAGAGAAGTTTAATTTCTGCCTTATTTCCCCTTTCCTATGTTTCTTTTGATGACATCCCGTCACCTGGTAATGGTGTCACAAACACAGCCAAAGGGACTCACATGCTTTGCTACTTCTAAATTCATGCACTTTGGGCTCATGCTTAATCAGCTGAATCACAGTGCTAGCCTCTAATACTTATCCCTATTGTCATTACCCTCATTGTCGCTATCTGATCAGATTTAGGGAGCTGTATGTAGTCAGAGTCCTCACTTTTACTTCCTTGTTATACACAACATGGAGAACACACACACACACCCCCCCCAACTACCTGCATCCACAGCTGCAGAGAATTTTGAAATATGAATTTAAAGCTATTAGAAATCTTTGTTTTATTAACAAGATACTTTTTTCCCCTGTTTTTTTCCCCCTAAAGTGAACAATTATGAATTGTAATAACTGTATTCCAAGAATGTTTTATTCTGTCAAAATGGAGAGCTCTCCCCCAGGGCCACATTAGTATCTTTTTCTGTCTAGGAATGCAGCTGTTCCAGGGCAGACTCTGAGTAATGTCTCTAATCGGCAGATATGCAGAGTGCTTAAGCTAATTATGTAATAAGGGAATCACTCCTAAAATTTTATAAACGTTAATATAGACATTTAACTTCAATTTCTTTGAAAGTTGAACAGGAAATGAGAATTCTTGTGGTACTAGTACCAAATGCTCATTTTTATACTGAGGTTTTAAAATGTCGGGTATTGCAGATCTAATGCTGTATTCAAGCTGCAAATTACTCTCTTTGGCATTGAAATATTGCTGCAATTAAACCTGCAGTAAAGTATTAAAAGGCAAAAAAAAAAAAAAAATCTTGCATCTGATTGCCTTTACACAAAACTATGTGGATCTTCATTGATCTTGAAAGATGGCCCCTGAGATCTGAGTTTTAATTTTTCATACACAGATATACTCTCTTCCATAGTTCTTGGGTAACAAATTTAAGATTTCTGATTTAAGCAGTTCCACATGAAAGTTAACATTGTGAGAACTATCTGAGGCAGCTGCTTTAACAGAGTTTGCAACCTACACGTCAGCCCTTATTCATTTGTCTAGGTGTATGTCTTTGTTTCTACATTTGTATAACCCAGCAAACCATTCATTTCAATGACAGTCTTTTCTCGGGTATTTGGTAAACAAGACAAATGTTTTTTCAATTACAGTATTTGAGCATGGGGAGTGAGGGAAAGGGGTAAGAACATTTGGCTTAGACCAAACACACTCATCCCCCTACCTCATGTTTAAATTCCCCCTGAAAAGTACCAGCACAGTAGACAGCCAAGAGCTTCCACATCCAAGGTAGAAAATTCCTTTGGCAATACTGTAGGCCTGACCACTTCCCAGTTAGGAGAATGCAGGGCACAGTCCTCCAACAAGTTGGGCCTTCTGTGTCCACTGAGTGATTACTAAAACACACACACACAAAAAGACAACCCCAAAACAAGAATTTTCTTATATGGAAGATCAAACTGCCCATGATAGATGTGGATTTTGTTGTTTATTGCACTACTGTTGGGCATTAAAGTAAAATCTACACTTCATTTTGAGAACTAAGCTGGTATTCAAACCCATGGTTCCTTGCATCCCCATTCACTAAACTTAATGCCAAATCCAAGTCTGGACTCAAGGTAGTATGAAACCATGAATAAAACTTCCTTCTTGGTACCATCTATATAAGGCCAAAAGATACATTTGTCTGTAACATGGATGGGCTTGAATGTGCCACTTCTGTGCATCTCATATGTCCTTGCTGTAGGATGCCGTTGGTATGTCCTTTCCAGAAGAGTTTCAATACTGCACACCAAAAAGATGAAAGAGACTGATTGGCAGCCTGACTTTGGTTGGGATAACACAGCCCTGAGGGCTAGGTGTGCCACAGCTTGCCAAGACAGGGATTCTGTTAGGACCACTTGCTAGATTCCACAATAATGGTAAGCTATAAAGCCTCAAATATTAAGCAGATGAGTGCTTATTAAATATTATGCATATGGTGTTAAAAAAAAGGCAGAGAGAGTTCTACTGCCCCAAGAAGCAAAGTCCCAGGCTTAGCATTTCCAGTTCTAGTCCTTTCCAAACTTCTTTTCCTGCCAGTTTTGGAGTACTCTCTGTAAACAGTTCAATTGTGTAAGTCCATGGTCTGTATTTTCACAAAGCAGAATATTTTATTTACAGAATTCAGGGCCTAACTTTATGTTCCTGAGCTTGAATATGATTTCACAAAAAGAACCAAAATGCGTGTATGCCCTCTTTAAGACTGAAGCTATAACTTTACAGTCACCATTCAAGCCCTCAAAGAAGAAGCATGACTACAGCAGCCATTGCAACTACTTGTCAGTGTCCCAGATAGGCTTGTCCAGTTGAGGCTGGACATCTACACTACTTCAGTCATGCTACTGTTAACACCTGAGGCAACTAACCAAAACAAGGGAGACTATGATAGATCTATTGTGCATCTAATAGTGAAGAAGTCTCCTTCCTAGTTGCAGAAAAACATCTCCCTGCCCACACATGTCTAACCAGAGAAATAGAGCACAAAAATACAAGTTCTGGTTTAGGAGGTTTCTGAGACACAATTTGTCAGAAGGTGGGAGAATAGTTTGAGGAGGCAGTGTCAAATGCTTAACCTGTTCCTAAACTCTTGTCTAGTAATTCATTTCTTACCCATGTTGGAGGCAGGGTACTGAGCTAGATGGACCTTTGCTATGGGACAATACAGCAATATGCGCTCGCTCCCAGCTCTGAAAGGAGCATGAAGACAAAAACTGTGAACTAAGTCTTATATCTTAAAGCAAAGTAAATATGATATTTACTAGCTAGGAGTTTGCAGAAACATCTTGTACTGCGGTACATTCTGAGCAAGATTTAACAAGTAGATTTTCAGTTGAGGTTTCAGGTCTTGCTCCACTGTCCTGATAGTAGAATTTCTTCTTGTACTAGCCATCTTGGATTTACTGTTCAAATAGTTGATTGAATTTCTATGAACAGACACAAAAGTTTTCACTGAAAAATTAAATGAAAGCTCTGGGAGGCAACAGAAAGAGTACATGATGGATGCTGGCTTGCTGTATTGTTTTGTTTCCCCTGTTATTCCCTGAGATGCTGCAGCTTGTGTTTCAACTCTAAAAATTACAAACACAGCTGGGTGTACATTCTAAACACAGTAGGATGTTACTGTGGTATTACCACTGACCCAGGTTCAGTCAGTAGTCCTAGGAACTGCAAGATGCACAGAATGGAAGCAAATGTTCATATTCATTGTAGTTATAGAAAGAGGGAATGAGAGGTTTTGTGATTGAAGTCCCTCATTTACTGACATTTTTACTAGAGCAGCGCTTCCCATTTTCTAAATCCTAGTGTGGAAAATTTGATCATTATATTTGAGGTTTGAACATCCTTTGCACTGACATGTAACCCTGGAACAGGGACAGCTCTGAAGGTCATCCAGAGCCAGGGCTCTGTTAGGCAGATGGCTATGCACAGGTATATCCGTGTTGCTACAACCAGCCAGCACTTATTCCATTTCAGCATACTAGAGGGTGTTGCTGCTGTTGTTATTCTCCATCAAGGGATTCTGGGAGTCCCAAGCTCCAGCAAGTCTGGACTCCATGCTGACACTTCCCAATTTGCAGCTCCCCATTCATACTTCTATGAGTATTTCTGAAACGTAGACTCATCAAATAAATGCAGCAACTCAGCTTCTTGCTTAGAGTCCTGCACTGTTGCATTTAACAAATCTTTGATCACTACAGAGTACAGCTTTTGGAACAGTTTCATGCCTATATACGTTTCTCACCTATCAAAAGTAACCAAGTCCTGTTTTGTCTGAGAGAATGGATCTGTCCTTCACAACAACATAAGGGGACCGCATCATTGCTCGTCATTATGTGAATGACAAAAGTGACCGTTATTATCCTTGACTGGACCAAGGTTATGACCCTATCTGTGTGAAGACCTTGACCCTGTCAATGGAATAGGTAGAAGCTGCCCCAAATCTATCACTCTGAGATGCTTATAGTGCCTCAGCTTGTTGCATTACTTTGGTATGTAGACCTTTCTCCCAACTCATTGAACGGCTATACACAAATTAACCATAATGCTTATAACGAAAAAACAGTCTTAGCTATAGTAAAGCCAGTAGTATCTTTGGTATATGGGCACTATTTTTTTCATTCAGAAATCTGTTAATACCTTTTGCAAACCATAAGAAAATACAGCAGTCTTCCTAAATTGTTGTCCAAATATAGCAGTGACAAAAAACTCCAATACTGGAGTTGCACTTACCAAAATTTCAACTCATCAGAAACTAATCAAAATCATATTAAATTTCTTGTATAGGAGAAAAAAACAGAAAGAGAAAGCATGTACAAAATATGTTAAGGGTTATAACCTTGGACAAGTTCTTTACACAAATCCAGGCCTCTGTTCCATTTCTACATTACTAAATTAGCATGAAATGCCATGAACTTCAAACGATAATGTCAATTGTCTTTAGCCATTTCTTTTATCAAAAAATAAGCCTTTATGGATTTCATATGTTGACTAAGCCAAAGGCATGGTCAGCACAGAAATGTTTACAGATGGCAGAACTCATGTTTTTTTAAAAAAAGGATCAAAGGGAGGTTGAGAATATACAAACCCTGGTGGTTAATACACACTTATAAACAAATAAATAAACTAGCATGATGCTTGCTGTGTATGGCCAAACTATCTGTGCAACTGACTGAAGCTCTGCTATCAGACCGTCTTTTGTTTTGAAACCCTCCATCTGAGCCCACCCCCCCCCACGAGGACAGGAGTCCTTAGATAAGGTTCTGTCAATATCCTCACTACCAGCTCCAGTTTTTAGGGATTTATAACTTGGCTGTAAAACTTCATCTGAGGGTTAGGCTTGGCAGACAAGGTCTCAGCCTGACAGCAGTGTTTTTATTACATTATTTTAAAATGAAGTGGCTCTTTTTAACCTTAAGGAAGATGCAAGATGCATGTAAGTTAACCAGTTTCAGGAGGTATTTGGCTGCTGCTATAACTCAAAACACAGTGTCGTTTTCTTTTTTTTATTTCTTCCCCCCCCCGCCCCTTGAGGAGTGTGTGTGCATCTGTAGGAGTTTCATAAAAAACACCACATTGACAATTATGAGCACAGAACCATGTGAATACCCACAGATAGCCCTCATACAAATTAAAATGATTTATAAAATTCAAAGCAATTAAATCTCACCTACTTAGTTTAGGCAAATAAAATCAAATTGAATTCACACTGAAAGGACTTATAGTTGATCTTCTAAGAAGCACCTATGAAAAAGCTGTTTGAGGTTCTTGTCAAGAGTGAAAAGTAGTGGACAGACAGAAGTATAGACAGTTTAAGATCTACTAAGCCAAAAGGCATTTGCTACCTCACAAAGAGATAATAGTGTAGAACAGAGGAAATGGGCAAAGTGTGACTCCAGCAATCCAGGGTGATGCTCAAAGAAAAGGTCCTGTATCTATCAATGTTTAAAAATCAGAAGTATTATTTCATATTCAGGCTGCCTCTGTGGAAGGAATTCAGCAAACTTTATTACATCTCCTGTGAAAGCATCTGATGGATTATTAAAATTAATTATTTTAAGTAATGGACTGAATCTTGAGATCCCTATTCAACAAGTTTCCTGTGGTTGGTTTGTTGTTTTGTTTTGTGGGGTTTTTTAATTAATCTACATTGTCACAGTTTTGGGTGTCTGACCTAAGACATTGTCAATCAACCTCATTTTTTTACCAGAGGGTGGTAGACCCTGGCTGACAAATCAGGTACTTCTGTAGTGTATTGAGTTGAATGCCTGCAAATTGAGATACATTCCTCAAGCTCTTCTGAAAACATAGCTGTGAAGGGTCAGTCAGTACGGAGCACTCTGTGGCCATTTGGGCACAGACTTAAGAACCTGTAGACAACATGTGAAAGAAGGACCTCTTTGCCAAAAATGAAATGTAATACGTTTAAATTATACAATTAAGGAAGAAAGGGAGTGCTTTATGTCATGTATACTGGCTCTATGCATAAGACCAAGGGCATCACTTATGTAAGCCTTTTTTGCTTTAAGCTAACACTCAAAGTTTACATGAGCACAATGGTGGAGGCTGCTGCAGGGCTATGTTGAATTAAAGCGTCCGGTTGGCCTGGACTACGGGAGGGAGGGAAGGAGACAGACTGCCAAGAATTTAGTTTCACAAAATCAGTGCAGATTAGACACAGCAAGTGGACGTTCACTGCCTGTTAGAGCCTTTTCTTTTGTAAGAATAAAGCTTAGCGAGGCAAAAGCAGCAATGTGAGATGGTAACACAAGGGTGGTGAATAGGCATTGACCATTGCCTCTTCCAGTACCTGAGCTTTAAACACAGACTTTAACACAGACATCAAGTGAAGCTAGTAGGACCCGGGTTCAGATCAAATGAAAGGAGAACATTCTTCATGCTGCACGTTACACATTTGGGAAATGTTTTGCCAAAGGACATTTGGGAGTCCAAAGCTCTTCATAGTTTTAATGGGGAAATTGAGCAAGCACATGGAAGAAAAAGGCTTTGAAGACTGCTAAATAGACAAACACTAGGACCAGGAAATCTGAGCTGAAAACAACAGGAGGCACATCAAATGAACATGTATACCGGTCCTGTCTTTACCCTTCCTCCCCTCAGCATCCTCTCATGACCACTGATAAGCAGAATACTGGACTAGACAGATGCTTCATCTGAGCTAATATGGCCATCCCTACGTGCGTGTGAACATGCAACCCCTCCAAAAATCCTTTGCAAAAAATTTAGAATCTGCTGTTACAGCACAGTAGAACCATGGTGAAAAACTTAATACAGCTAGATTATTTACATTTCACTCTGCAACACTGACATGTGTTGGGGTAGAAAGATTTTCATACCCGATGACTCCATGTTCAAAGTGTTAATCCCAAAATGACAGCATGTGTCAACCTGTCTGCAGTGTTTCAGCATTGTGTTAGCTCCTTCCAGTCTTCTTCTAAATATCTGAGAATGTCACAGACTTCACATTTCATGGAGTCAAAGGTCAGAAAGGAGAAGAAGGAGATAAAATGCTAGAGCTCCACCTGTGTTGCCATGTCCAGATGAGTGTCTTGGACACTTCCAGAGTGTGTGCTAATGCATGAGTGAAGCAGACACCATATGTACCTTTCCATCCCCAGACTTGCATGGTTCCCAGTGTAGACAACCACATCTTTTCCTAAGGGGTAAGTACAGGCACTGACACCCAGGTATCTTGCAAAATGACCAAGAAGCTTCAGCAAGCCCTGAAATTTGACGTAAAAATTGGGGTTAGCAGCTGATAAATGTCTTCAAATGTGACAAAAGCATCACATCTCAGTAACCGTCTACCTTCCTATGTCAGCTTAAAAATACCAGTATCTTGAACATGGGTCTCACTAGTGGTTGATGCAGGATTATCAATAAGGAGAGAAAAAAATGAGAGGTGCCAGACACCTGATTAAAAAGGAAAGAAATAGGAACAATGATTCGGTGGAGAATGGGGAAACATAATCTGCATGCAGAGCATTTCTGTCTGTTGGAGGATGACAAGGGCAGGAGAGAGCTGAAAGTAAACAGAGCAGCTTGGGCACTACGCTGTGGTGTGTACGCTACTAACCCAGTGTGAGGAATAATGAGGGACTGTCTTATAAAGGAGACTCACAGGGAGGGATGGAGCAAAGCATGGATGAGGCACTTCATGGCATCCAGCTATAAGCAGGATATAGTGTCTTCTCCCTGTAGTGGAGAATGATGGGAATGTTTGCTCTGATCCTGCCCAGAAATGACAACATGTGTGATGCTTTAGTTTACTATACTCATGCTAAAAGGAATGTAAAAAAAAAGTCACTGCAACTTCTGCACTGTTTGGAGCAGTCCCCCATCTGCTGGGGTTGCAGACTACCTCTTCAAGAAGGACAAGGATGAAGTGTGATATTGTATGACACATGACAGCCCTCAATGTCAGCTGACTGCTTGTAAGAGCAGCTCTAAATTATGGCAGCCCTGTTAGAAAGACTATTGTATTGTCCTTGAAATGGGTTGTGTAAATCTCAGCTATAGCAGCTGCATCATACATACCCACCCATTGCCTCCTCTGCTCTGGGTTTGCCCTTACTCTCAATGAAGCATATTGCAAAACTGACAATGATTTCAGAAGGCACAAGATCAGGTTCTCTGATCTCTAAGTAGCAGCAGAATAGACACCCAAGGAACACAAGTACAATAAGAAGCCGACTGCCTGAGCCAGGCCATCCTCAGGGGTTTTACCCAACCAGACTGCCCAGCTTCTCATGAATAGCAGTATAATTTTGAGTCTGCCACATGCACCAAAGAACCATCTGAATCACTTTCAGTGCTTTTTATCTCTTCTTTTCAACCTTTGGTATAGTGGCCAGGAAAAGCATACACAAACAAGAAATATTTTAAATCATGGACAACCTCAGATACAGAAATTCCAGTCCTCATACTAAACACAATAAAGATGTCTCAAAATGGTCCATGATATGTGCATAATTTAGCAGCTATATTGTAAGGAGTCAAACTAATTCTTAGGTGTCTTTTTCCAAAAAGAAAGCACGTTCTGACTGGAAATGTACCTATATCAATATTTGCTGAACTGGCAGGGCAGGTACTCCTGACGTCTTCTCTTCTTCCTCTTAAAGAGCTGAAGGCAGTGTAGTTTGGAGGGATGATAGATTCAAACCTGGTGCAATGGAGGAATCTGCTGGACAAATCTGTTCCTGTGATGCTGCTGTTTTCTCTCTTTCTGCTCACTCGGAGGGAATAACACTGTCTGAGAACATAAGTGTTTTCTAGAATGCTATTGTCATAAATAATCAGATGTAGTTCAGTCAACAAAACAGATCTTCTCAGTGTGACCTAAAAACAGACACAACTTCTGAGTGTGTTACGCTCCCTGAAATGGGACATTGGTAGTACCTTGGAGGCCTTGATGCTCAAGTTCACCTTCAACCATGTTTTCAATGTAGACCACTTCTTCCTTTTTTCTCAGTGCCCATCATGAATATCAAAACCTCCTTCCATTACCTTTTCTCTCCCTCCAGCAGTCAAGCACCAAGGGGCTGTAGAACTACACTGAATCATAAACAATGGCCTGCAGGTCTAAATAATGCTGGCTTAGCTCTGTCCTTTGGCAAAAGACAAAGCAGTCTCTGATGACAGGAGCTCCATGAGCATTCATGTAAAATGCTTCAATAAGATTTTAATTACTATTATGACAAGAAATGTCACAAAATATCATAGATTATAATGTCAGAGAGTCAGATCTGTGATTTTTTTTTTTAAAAGGAAATATAATAGAGGGTAAGACAAAAGGAAACAGAACTTGGAGAAAAAAAATCACAAAAAAGCAGTAATGTAGCTACAAAGTGGAACAAATACTTTAGGCAGAATAGCTTGGGAGGCTGCTGTGAAAATGGCACCTGAGACTGTTCTTTACAATGAGAGTGGTGAGGCACTGGAACAGGTTGCCCAGAGAAGCTGTGGATGCCCCATCCCTGGAAGTGTTCAAGGCCAGGTTGGATGGGGCTTTGGGCAACGTGGTCTAGTGGAGGGTGTCCCTGCCCATGGCAGGGGGGTTGGAACTCGATGATCCTTAAGGTCCCTTCCAACCCAAACCATTCTATGATTCTATAACTCAGGGATATTGTAGTACTTCAGTACTAATGTGCATGTATTGCCCATGACCTTCTTAGAGCAAAACTCAGGCAGGCACCACACCGTCTCCTCAACTATCCTGTTTTTCCGAGAAATCAAACTAATCATCCAGACAGCACAGGAACCACAGAATACTCCAAAATCTTGCCCCATGTGGATGTTCAGGAGGCTGAGACCTCAGGTTTTACCATTGTAAATACAGGAGGTGAGCTTAGGCACAGTACCAGTTAATTGTGCTTGCCTCATTAATTTCCAGACTGAGCTTAAAGCGCACTGGTAGTACTAGCTGCTTTTGATGAACCAGAGCCCCTGTGATCCTTCAGTCTCTTGTGCAAAGTCACATGCAGATGCTATTTTCAAACATAGATTTTGATATATAAAAGGAAAAGTAGCAGCGAGGCTGCCAGAGCATTGCCTGCTAAGCTTTAACTAGACAGTGTCATCTGCAGTTCGATCTGGTCGACAGCACAAAATCCTTTGAAGATGAGAAAAAATGGGTTAGGGTTGTCTGTTAGGAGACCATTTGTGGAACTATTGTTGTTTGTATTGTGCTAAGGTGAAAGGACTCTAACACAGGAATAACCATTTCATGAACACTGATTTACTTGTGGAGGGTTAAGGCCAATAAGCTTGATTCTCCATTCCAGGACAAGTTAAGAGTAACACCAAAGTCAATGAACGTCCATCAAGAAAACAGAAGTTTGACTAAGAAGGGAATTAAGTTTAATGAGAAACCCCACAGTCTTATTTAAATGTTATTATCTCCACTGTTTCTATTTATCAATAGTATCAGCGATAGATAAAAGAACGGAGCTTGCATAGTTGCAAGAGCTATTCTCTGCTGAACACATAATAAAGGTTTTCAGTAACCAAAAAAAAAAAAGCTACTGAAAAGTAATTCTCCCTCCATCACTAATGAAAAAAGCAAGATGTCTTTGAAAAACTGCACAGGAGCCACACTGTATAGGTTAATATGTTAAGACACTTTGATTCACTGCCCACCTGTGTTCACTGGAGCTTGTTAACTGCTTTAATTTTATCATATGTTTGCTGTCAGTCTAGCATCCTTCTATTCTTCATTTCACATGGCATTTCTTCAAGATGAGAACTAGTCAAAATATGTTTCTACAATTCAAAATTTTGCTTTCCTGGAAATGCACAGAAACACAATGATCTGCAGAGGAAATAAAAGGGAACAATGCATTTTCTAGCTCCACTGGAGTCTATTTCTACTGTCCTACTCTGTTTACTACTTATGCCTATTATCTTCTCTTTTTGTGTGTATAACTCCTACTGACATTAATGGGAGGCCTGCTCATGTAAGGAGAGAGGACAATCAAACCTTAAACGTGTTTTTACTTCAACAGCTAAATCCCTAGGTCCAGAAAATTCTACATTTTATGTCAACATATTCCAACATATTTGATTGTCTCATGATACTCTATTCCATTTGAAAAAAACAGTATTTATCCATCTTCTTCCCTTAATGTACAAACAGATCTCTTACATAGATCTGATAATAGGTTATATACTGCAGAAATATAAAAAAACTGATGCAAAATGCAGCAGAAGCTTTATTGCAAAGTTTGTTTCTTAATCCAAACCTCCCTGACATTAATAACCTTATTTTAGTGAAAAGGAAAAAACAAACAAACAAACAAACAAACAAAAAAACCGCTCAGTTACTTTAGTGAGGATATTTGTCAGAATAAAGTTTACGGAGTTAAGTTCTCTATTTAAAAATAACTTTTCAGATCAAAATAGTCCAAAACCAAGGAATGCTGCACTCATCTTCCCAGCAGAGGACAGCTGACAAGTTGTATGGCACTGGGAGACTTCCAGCAGGGCCTCCCCGTACCTAGGGTGCTCAGGAAGTGTGCTTTTCATTGGGATTGTTACACTAACCACGCTTGGGAACTTTTAAGTCTCCTTCTTTACTAATCTGGCACCAATATTTTTGATTCCTCTTGCAAAGAAAGAAAAAGGTGTGCTGTGTGCTTCTTTATGGTGGGGTTGGGGAAAGCAGGATGCCCTCACTTAGTTTTGCTAAAGGAAAATAAAGATACTCGGCACCTGGCTCATCTTTTGCATGGTTTTTCTGTTAATGCCTATATATGTTAGTACCAGAATAACTTAAATGGCAAAAAGCAAAGATCTGATTTTCTGTCTCAGATTCACACTTGTGCAAGGCAATCCTGGCAAATGTAGAATAGCCCATTTTCCCTAGGCACTATGAACTCACCACTAGGAATCAAATTCCCCTGTGCTAGACCCAAGTCTGAGGTAATCAAACAACATTTATATTTGATTTGTCCTGTGTAGTTACAGATTTTTCTTTTCAGTCCTTGCTATTTTATTTCTATATGTCAAATATGAGTCTCTGTGATGTGCTACCTTTTGAAATGTCTGAAACACCTGATGGAGAGAAATTTAGTTTATCTGCCATTCTTCTCGACTCATAGTAAGCTCTCTGTTGTTAATCTTCAGTACTGCAACTCTGCAATGAATCCAGACTACAGTCAAATTTCTGAGACTAGGCACTAAAAACACAGGAACAATCCTGACTAAACACTAAGTGCTGACATCTGTGAGCTACTATCTCTGTAGAGCTTGCTAGAACTGCAGGTCCGCATCATCACCCCCAGATTAATGCAGATTATTATTATACCCTGTCTTTGGATAACCTGCAATAATCAGTGGAAGAGAACAATTTGGGTTTAAAGGGTAGGCAATGGAAGAAAGATGGCTTTGGGTAATTTTCTCTTACAGTGCCAGTATGATCTATGCTGCCATTCCATTGCAAGACTTCTTGCAGATAGCTTGCATGATCTCCACATGACAGTCTGCTAGTAACAGAGCATATGTATTCAAAGATACAATAATGGATTAATAAAAAGTGTAAAACTGGATGGAAGTTTAGAGACTGGTTTCTGCTCACCAAACTGAATGACTTAGAGCTCCAGACTGAGACCAGTTTGGACAAGCCCATATGAGTATTTTAATTTGGCTCAGGAGTGTACTTCGGTAGCAGTTGTCCATGCTTTGTCAGCTTTGGTTTGCATTGTGGAGCATTGTGGTTTCTTTTCTGAGGACAATAAACTGAAATATGTGGTCTGGGAGTGCACTTAATGCACACCAGCAGCAAGTGGACAATCAGCCTGTGCAAGCTACTCTGAGGTAAAAACAAAATTTATATACGATGCACATCAGGTCCTCAGCACCAACTGTTTTGCTGTACGCATTTGTTCCTATCTGCGTGCACTACTTCCTATCCAAAGTCTACACTAATAAACATAATTTTTATGAGGCAAAATTATGTGCATCCAGAATCTTGCTGAATATGATTCTTACTGTAAGTACTCTGGGGATCTTTCACAGCTTTGCCTTTCCTTGCTCCATTCATTTTTTTATGTAATAAGGAGATTATGCTGCAAAATTAAATATATATATATTTTGCCAGGATAAATTTTCCCAGCTTCTTTGTGGTATTCCTGTTACACATTCACTGTCCAAAAGCAGGAATCCTGCAGTATCCTTTTCCTGAATCTGGCAGCACTTCTCTGAGTCTCTCTGTATCATTAACAGATTTCAACTCTGGCAAGAAGAAAAATATTAGCCTCACTTGACCGACTGGAACTTAAAACACCATTGAGTTTATATGATTTGCTTGAGATTATATAGGAATTGTCTGAAGCAGACACTGCATCTCAGTTTCCCCAACGTCCATCTGATGTCCTGTCTTCTAAATAAGCCTTCAGATTCATGGTTCCTTTCTCATTTGTGGGAGATTTATTTTCTCTGTAATTCAGATTTGTTGCTTCCAAAGCCTGTCATGCTGCGCTGGCATCAATTAGAGTGGACCTTCGGTCCACTAGTAATAATGGGAATCAACACCAGTGCAAATATACATGCTGAAGAATCACCATGGACTGGGACCGGGACCAGGAAAAGCAGGAGTTTGTTTGTTTTGCTGTGGAAGAGTTTTGGTTGGCAGGGGGTGCATTGAATTTGGAAGTCATAAGAACTGAAATACAACCAACGGGCACCCTTGAATGCTAGACTTGTCCTAGAAGGAGCACTGTGCTTTAGAGTGGCAGTAATGCAAGCCTGTGTTTAGCCGTGTGAGAGCTGAACATAAAACACCAACAGTAAGTCTGAGAGGGCGCCTTATGCTGCTGCTCCTTCAGTTTCTGTACGGCCGGTAACAACCAGGTGAGATTGTGCTTTTTGTGGTAAAGAACATGCATCTCCATCAAAGTGAACTGAGACCGCCACATTCATCCCCTGTTGTATTTCTTGTCGATTTTTAGCCTGCATGTCAGGTTTTTTACTTGTATAAAGCCCTGCTAGTGTGACAGTGAACATATGCTGTCAGTGTGCAATAATTGTCCTTTAGCTCCTTGTTGGCTGGATTTATTACCTAAAGTAATCATGCTGCAACAGAGGAAAAAGTAAATAAAATGTTTATGATCATGGCAAATCTTGTTTCTCCTTTAAATATTGAAAGGGTTGAATGATCTCAATGGCCAAAAATGACCTCAAAACGTATGCATGTGTGTTTACTTTGGCTTGGCCAACTTGATATGATTTTCACCATAAGCTTTCTCTGCAGCCAAAAATCACATCACATGAGCCAAAGCAGATAACAGACACATATATTTCTGAGGTCATCACTGCCTGAATTATTGAACAGGTTCCTGCACTACTTCTGGGCATGCATCGGGATGGGAGCTTGCCAATAGCATTTCTTTTTCCAGCGCATACTATACATAAACACAAATACATATTACAGCACTGTAAATGTAGTGAAATAAGGGGTGCTACTTCCCAAGATTTTGTCTACCTTCCTCACAAATAAAATATAAACAATAAATGCACCATTTTTCCTCTTTGACTGGCATATCCACAAGACAATCCAAACTTTGACTCATTAGACATAACAGAGAAAACAAAGAGGTTTCGGGGGGTTATCTTTGTTTAATGTCTGTCAATATGAACATGAAGGTCTCAAGCCTGTTTTGAAAAGAAACACCTCAGATGCTTACAGGTGCACCTGATTTTTAAAAACACTAAAATGTATTTCCAGTACGTGGGATGTAGTAAACAATGGAAAATGAGCTGACTATAGAATTAATGTGTTAGGTTTCTGAGCAGCAAACAGAGCCTGGTCCAGCAGGATGTTTAGTTATATTCCTAACTATAGGTGTAAGGAGGCCAGTGAGAATTTTTTTCTTTTTTAGCTTGCTGACTGTACCAGAAGTTGTGTGTGCAAGGTTTTGTATCAACCCAAAACAATTTTCAGTGTTTTAACGGTTGCTATTGGTTGACCTCACATTTTTTGCTGTTCTATTTGACCTGAAAACGGAAAGTGTGTTTCAGCATGATAAATTTCACTTTTAATTTTTTTTAATAATCTTTAATTAATTTTTTGCAATTCTTTTCAATGAAACCTTTATTTGGAAATGGAAAAACAAACCATTGGACTTTGAAAATATTTTACTAAAACAGATTGGCTTCTTCTGACCCTTTCTTTTGTTTAAAACCTTGTTCTGAGTTTAGGGGTAGTTCAGTCAGTCCCTCAGCATTTGCTGCATCTCAGAGCAAATAAAACATTGTTCAAAAATGTTCTCCCACTCCCAGTTTTGAGAGTAAATAGCCCTACTGACACCAGTAGCATTGATCACATGTTAAAACAGGGTGCACTCCAGCCTGTTCTACCAAACATATGTGTATCATATTTGTTCTACTCATCTGACAATAGGAGACGATTAAAACTTCCAGGGGTCAGGTACTGTGCATTAATTAAATGTATACTGACCCATAGCCTGGGTTACATTTCCAGACTACTCCTCAGCTCCTTTTTGGAGGAACAGACCCGCCAGCACATCTCTAGCCCAGGACTGTCCACTAACATTTTCCCGTATTTTTCTATTGTTTCGTTGCTTAATGAAAGTGCTCTGCCCACCCCTCTAGGGAACAGGCTAGCACAAACACACTTTAACCTTTGTGGTTCCCCTCCGAAACCTGCAACTGACCCTCCTCCCATGAAAAACTATAAAAGACTTAGAGAACAGGATTAAAATAAAAGACTAATGAATATACAGAATGTCACACCTGCCGCACTTGTGAATTATTGGTCTCTTAAACTTCTATAACCTAGCACTGTCAGTGACACCCTTTATTTACCCTTAAGGCGCTTGGCAGCTGCTTAAATGGCTGTCTATGGCAGTTTGGTGGAAACAATAATAATACATTATAAATCAATGAAAATGAAGTTTTTGCAGTGATAATCTGATATAGATTTGCTAACATTTATATGAAATTCAATTCTGTTTGATTGCATCAGCATATGTTTCATTTCTTCCAGCACTATTGATTCTGAAGGTTCTTTACCTATGTCTAAATTATTTCTGTTACAACTTTGCATTACTGTTTGGAAATAACCTAAATCAACTGACACCATTTATTTAATTTTTAGCTTTTTTAAAATCTTGTTACTCAAGTAATGTGATCTCACTTGTATTTTTCAATAGACAAAAGCTATTACACACCTCCAAATCTTCTGTATCATTTACCTGCTAAGACTCCTCTGTAATTAAGTGTGTTGTTATTTCTGGCAAAACCACGGGGGGAAAAAAAATAAAATATGGGCATAGCATTGTATTGCCTAGAGTATTTATACCAATGAATAAATCCAAGGGTTTTGTGTTGAAATTGATGTTGTTAATGCAGATAGAGCGGTGATTACTTAATATGCACAGGCAAGTAGCTGTGTCTGTGTATATATTCAGGTGCTGTGTGTACAACGGTGATAATAACCATGTCATAGCATCCTCTCAAAGAAAAGAGGTATTGTTGCTATTCCATTGATTTAGGATAAAAATCAAGGCACAAAATCTTCTGAAATTAGGTACTTTAAATGGCTACAAAAGTGTATATAAATAAATGCCCTGATTTTGAGACCTACTGGATGCTGTATTCCATCTTCAGCTCTTGGCTTGTATTTTAAGTTTGAACATGCAGACATGTACATTGTCTGTGCATGGACTTGTTAGCTTATATTTTTACTGGCTTTTTGTGTGTATGGCATCGCTTCTACCAAAATTTCACCGTGACTTTTGCATGGCTGTAACACTTGTGGCACAAGTGTCCCTTGGACATAAATTGGGATGAAGGATGAGAAACCTTAATGAAACAATATTTTTCCCCTGACTTACAAATATTGCCAATTTAGCAGAAACTTTGCTTTGGAAAAAATAAATCCTTGCATGAACAAAACATTCTGCTTCAGCTCTGCCAGAATGAATTTGTGGAGGTTTTTTATTTTTTAATTACTTGGTTTCCAGTTTTTTTTTTTTTTTTTCTTTTTTCTTAAATATGTCAATATAAAACTTTCAATACAAAAACTTAAAATTTAATTCACCTGAAAAGAAGAATGATAATTAAAAAAAAGTCAATCACTTCAAAGTACTGATGCTTCACTCAATTAGAAACCCTGACAAAATGGCAGAATCTTTCAATCCTTCATGAAAAAGAATTTCTGCCTACCTTACAGGTCAAAAAGAGCTCCAGCCTGTGACTCATTGATAAAGCAGTAGTAGTTGCTGTACGTACCCTTTTGGCATTCTGAAGGTCTTTTACTATTTCTAACACTCGGGATATTTTCTCTGCTTGGGTACCTCTGTCACCACTCTAGCAATATACGGACACCTACCAAGTTCAGTGTATGCTTCCTGTGGAAGGCACAGCCATGAAAACTGGCCTTTCTGACCAAAAAATCCGATGTGAGCATGCAAGAGAGAGACACACACCTGATTTAAACCACTGAAATAAATTAAGCTCCCTTGCTGTAATACGGTGGTCATGGTTGCAGCCGCACGGTCCCTGAGCGAGAGGAGCGACCAGAGGCAGAACAGCCCAGTGCGGTTTCCATCAGCTTAACTTGCCCATGCCTCTGGCTTCTTCTGCTCTGTACGCATCAAAGTGTTAGATACTCAACAGAGAAAGGGACTTACCTAGTGAAATGTTGGACAGTAGAAGTTAAGGATACTTACTTGGCACTTTCACATCATAGGGGATTTAAAAACTGCTTACGTGAGAACTGACAAAACAGATACAAACATAAACACTGGAAGTGTTTAAGGCCAGGTTGGATGGGGCTTTGGGCAACCTGGTCTAGTGGAGGGTGTCCCTGCCCATGGCAGGGGGGGTTGGAACTAGATGGGCTTTGAGGTCCCTTCCAACCCAAACTGTTCTATGAGTCTATGATTCTGTAATTCCCAGTCTGTGTCAAGTTCTCCTCTCTGATATCCATACAAAAATGGAGGGTTTTCAGGGATGCTAGGTTTCATGTTGTTTCTGTCACTGGTAGAAAATTTTTTCCACTCATGTTCTTGCTTTGGACTGTGATATTTTTTAATGAGTACACAAATAAACCATGTTAATGAACTTCAGCAAAAAGAAGAGAAAGTAAAAATTACTGTCATACACCAGTGATATGAAAAACTAGCCTTCTTAATCCCCTCAGTCTAAATTCCAGCAATATAAAAAAAAAAAAATTGTGCCAAATTAAAATCGACTATTCAGTGCTGAATTTCACAGTTGTTCAGGCTATGCCCTTTACATCACAATAGTGAGAGGAGATTAAATTATTAATTGTGTCTACATTATCCCACTGATTCAGTCAGGGTTTTTTTGGTTTGCCAGTTATTTGAAAATAAAACCTATTTTGTGAATATTCATTACAAAGTTGAATAATGAAACTCCCTTCAATGAGGAAGAGTTTTTACTGTTTGCCATTCTAGGATCAGTCACAAATGTCATACAGTATTTTTTATGACTCTGATTGACTGGAGTTTGCATGTAAAACAAGAGCAAGCAAAAGGAGCTACAGTGAGCTGGGAATTCTCTCGCAAGCAATCTCTTACTAGCAAATTATACTATTAATGTCAGAGGATATATTCTGCAAGGAGTTGGGCTTGCCTGCTGCAAGCTGAGGGTCCTCTGCACCCCAGAAGATGCTCACTGTGAGTATTTAGCTTCCCACAACACAGAGCCCCATCAGAGCAGCCATTCCCATATCTTTGCACAACCATTACCCCTCAAGTCATCAAAAATAGCTAAAGCTTAAGATGATAAATACACTGAACCAGGCAGCCATTCAGAATTTGAATGGAAACTCATGGATCTTTTATGTTTTAATGCTAGATGGAAAAGAGGCTAAAAGAGCAGTTTTTACATTTAAAATGTTAGGTCACAGGTAACTGGAGGTATCACTGGAACAAGGATATTTATTAAATTTTATAACTACAGTTTGCTTTTTGTATTTTCTAACTTCTGAGATGTTCTTAGTTTGGAAAATGACAATCTGAAAAGAAAATTTCCCATTATCAGTCATTTGGATTTCCTGCATCTCACTGATACCATATTTAACAATGCTAAATTGTAAACAATCTTTCACTACATTAGAAATTGTTCCAGTAGGAAACAATAGATTCTTGCTTCTGTTTTGTGTTTGGGTTGTTTGGGTTTTTTAAAAAAAAAACGTTTCTACCAAGTCTAAATTCAGTCTACATTTGAGCTATCACAGTCCTTTCTAGGTGTAATTTTTAGCACAAAAGCCATCATCAACACGAGTCAAGGCAGCAGTGGTACATCCTTACACTTCAATTGTGATACCATTGGCCAAATGATATTTCTTGCAATAGTGAATTTCTGGGGCATAATCTGCCCACAGAAATATGCAATTCACCTTACTGGTGTTTGCTTTGCACTGATGTTTCTGCCAGATTCACTGGACATGCTCTGAAGTTAAAGCCAAATAAAGAACACAACTTCTATATTTACAACTAGGATATGACTAAAATAAATTACTTTGATTGAAGTAATGAAACAAATGTGTGCTACTAAGCAGAAAGAGTCATGAAAAGCCTGTTAATAGTCTGTTTCTCCTCAAATATCCTTATCTGACATTTCATTTTCAGGTCCTTGACAGGAATGGACAAGGGAGGCTTCAGAGTCCTGCCGGGATCACCATGTTAATGCCGCAGCCTAAGTTAGGGCTCCCCAGGAACAAGGTCTTCTCCTCGTGAAGAAATGGGCAGAACAAGGTTGTGGAGCACCTCCATCCCCAAGATGGT
The DNA here is from genome assembly GCF_028858705.1 of Grus americana. Lineage (NCBI taxonomy): Eukaryota > Metazoa > Chordata > Aves > Gruiformes > Gruidae > Grus > Grus americana. Next base: position 103,101,302 of record NC_072853.1, read on the forward strand.
CTGATATCTCCTCCCCATCCCCTAAAGGGAATACAGAAAAGGCATCAGATCAGGCTGCCCGCCTTTTCCCTGATTTGTACTTCCCCTGGAAAAGGGAACTTTTCTACTAACATCTCTGCATGCTTTTAAGGCCAGTTGGCCCCATGTAAACTGGTAAACTGTGTGAGGTGGATTAACAGACATTAAGATTTTAATCAGTTATAGCCATTAGATAGAAAAACAAAAGCTTTTTAAGTGACTTCAGGCAATCTATTTCTGTGAGTCAGGATCACTCATATCAACAAGGCTGCAGAGTTACTCGCTGTATTTCTGTGAGGCCATTTTCCCTATAAGCCATCAGTGGTAAGTAACTGCCCCGGTTTAACAAACAGACTTTGGGCGTGCAGGACATTACAGAAACTACCCTTTGTAGCAACTGTGCCACAAAGCTCCAGGATGAAAGCTGCAAGACAAAACAATTTTGTGGGACAGAATCTTACCTCCCGTCAGATGTCACTATTCATCTAAAGTCAAGGGAAAGTGTAATTAACATTTCCTGTAAGATTTTGCTTCTAAACACAAAAATACAGCCTTCAACAGCGATGGACAAAATCTCCTTGGATCTGCATTTCCAGGTCACGAAACCTGCCCAGCCCAGACCCCTGCTTTGGCAGCTGGGCAGCTCCCCGCAGTGAGAGCCTGAACCCCATGACGGCGTGTGCCCAGCCCCAAACAGGGACCTGCCACGTGGGTCAGCAAAGTGCTGCTGTCTGGGGCGTACGGCAGCTCTTACCAACAGGCCCAAATCATCTCCCTTTACCTGCTGTGCTACAGGTTACAGTGCCACAGTGAAGGTACTCAACAGAATAAGCCAAAGACTTAAATCCTCTCTTGGTAAAGCAATAGTTTGCGGTAAGAGGAAGGTCAGGGGAAGATTCAAACTCCGCACGGTATTACTTGTTCTTAGGACCACACCTTAAACTGGATGCAAAAGACAGATCTATCCTTTCATGGCAACTTCGGAATCATTCAGGAAAGCAAAATGTAATTAATATCTACCTTAAACATTTCTCTATTTTTCTGGCTTTTTCTTGTAGCAAAATAGTAACACCCAGAAGCCACTGCTTCTACTCCTTCACAATTCTATAGGTTTTATGTGTAGCTGTTGGTTGAAAAACTGTCATGGCTTGTTATAGTTTCTTTAAAGGAATGCACTTACCAAGCTCTCTACACCTAAGACACTTTTTCTCAACCCCTGCTTTTTTTATCCCCTTTTTCCCATTTCTCACATTCACTTTCTTACTTTCTTTGCTGCCTCTTTCTCCTTTTTCAATCTTTCTCATCTAGCCTTTCCATTGTTATTCACCCTGTTTATTGCTTCAAGCAACCCTGACATACTGGACATCATCTGAAACTACAAACGACAGGATGCAATAAGCTAGAGAATAGCAGTAATCTGAGGAAAGTTCTTCATTCACTCTTGCTCCTAACTCTCTGTCTTCTTATCCTACATAGAAAATAAAAAAATCAATACCACCTCACAGGGCTTGATAAAAGTGCTGGACGAGTACAGCAGGCATGCTGGATATAGTAAATTAAAGTGATCAAAATTTTCCAGTCGACTCTGCCTATAGCCTACATAAACTAACAACCCTGTCTGCAGAATGTCTGTCACTCTAGAAGCTTTATTTTATCTGTGTCTCTGATTACCTAGAGAATGAGTACATATATGGTATATGTGTGTGCATTTATCTGCATGCATATGTGTGAGAAATAGATAGGAGCAGAAATCAGCCTGTGTTTGTAACAAATATTTCCTTTTAGATGGGTAGATCTTGAATTTGCTAACATATTTGTATGCACAAAATGTTGTGGAAATAAGCGTTATATCATGGTAAGATTTATACAACCAAGGGCAAAATTACTGCATTGTATTTAATTTTCAATATGTCATTCCCTGTCAGGCTAGATTTTAGCCAGTGTAAATCAGCACTTAAAATACCATTTGAAGATCAGGCTTGTTACCTTTTCATGTTGTTTTTTCAGGTCTAGACATGGCTTAACAATTTCCAATCAATGTCTAAAAATGTATTAGAGAACTGAGAGACAAAGCAGGCAGTAGAGAGACCTGGCAGTAGCAGAATTCATAGACCAAATACATGAGAAGCTAAATTCTACCCTCAGAGGCGAATGTGCATGGATGCATTGACTTCACGGGGAGATATGTACAGGGTGAAGTGAGGCCTCACATTAATTCACAATCAAAATGCCATAATGTAAAAACTTCAGAGACTTTCTGTACAGGAACGCTGATCTTGTACTAATTCAGGAGGAATTCTAGCTTCAAGCAAGCTAATGGCAGAACAGTAAATGCCTTCACCTGGGTCAGGATCTTTCTTTGTTTGCACCTTTCTGGGTACTTAACCATGGTGGATTATGCCAGTTTCTGTCTTGTGCTTAAAATGACCTGCATCTGATGAGCTACGTAAGGTTAGTAATTAATGCAAGCGGCCTGACCCTCAGGTTTCGGTGCCCATGCATGCCACCAAAAAAGAGAGGCTGAGTGCTAGACCATGCTGTGGAGCTACTTGTTTGGATTTTTATTCCTAAACCCATAGTACTGATCCAGTCCTCTGAAGGCACTAAACAAAACTTTCTGAAGGAAACTTGCCAGTGTGCCCAAAACCCAAATAAGTCTTTGGCAATGTGAATATGTAGGGGGGGAAAAAAAAAAAAAAAAGCACTGTCTGAGGCAGTGCCTATCACACTAACTACATCCTCACTGGGCCACACAGAAAAACATCCTGGGGAGAGAAGTAGGTGTCCAGAACTCTTTTTTTCCACCCACCAGCTAAGATTGCCCTTCCTTACAGGGAAGCCCTTTCTTTTTCCTCTTCTTTCTCCCCTCTCTGTTCACCACTGACATTACACATTCACTTTTCTCTTTCCGGGCTTGTACACAATTTCAGACTCCTTCACCACCCCTCCCCTGCCCCATGCCTGCCCCAGGATTATGAGCCCCATGCACACAACGCATCCAAGCAGGATCATGGAGCAGCTCTAAGGTTTTGTTTCTGCCACTTCTGATTCCTTTCTCCCTTCTTGCCTTGCACCCCTCCTGCAATGCATGATGGTGCTGAGCTCGTGAGCCTTCTTGGGCTACTTCTGCCTGAGGTCTACACACTGAACATGCTATTCCACACTAAAATAACATAGTCCAGCCCACTCAAGCAATGTACGGCAAAAACACATGGCTTGAGATTCTTAGACTTCATGCTGAAATTTTCCCAGGGTCTCTGCTGCACTTGCAGCCCTGATATTTTCAGTGTTGAATTTTAATAATGCAATGTCTTGTATCTGTGTACATGGTTCTGTTTGCACATGCAATTTTCATGAACATTTAGGTACCTAAAGGAGGTTATGTGCATGCATATACAGGCACTGGTCCTCAAAACATGTGACAAAGAAAACATAAAATAATTCCAGCTGTGCTCTTGGACAGTGTTTGTGAGGAACTTAGTAGCAAGTGTAGTGGGCCATACTTGATTGTCTGGGATACTATAGCCTACATGTGACCACACCGAGCACAGGGCCCAGCAGCAAGAACTTGGGGAAAGAGTGTAGAACTGTAAAAAATACATGAGGAAACCTCTTAAGCCTTACCCCAGCATGGAGTTTGGGAACTTTCTCCACCAGATTGCATCCACTTCACTGAGCTGCACAATGGGGTGCTCGACTCTCTGCTGCACAGCTGCATGTTATTTTTGCCCAAATAACATATATCTTTGCTTAGTTTTAAGGCTATTGATGTAACTTAAAGGATTGTACCATGTTCCCCTGTCTGGAACAGTGGATAATTATTCCTTATTAACTTTTTCCTTGTCTTTCATTATTTCATATAGGACTACCACATCCCATTTTTCCACCCCCAGCCATGTCTTTTTCCAGTAGAAGTGTTCTAATCTTTGTATTCTTTCCTCATACAGAAGATTGGAGCATTGTCTTTCAGTTTTATTCTGATTTATTTTCTCCACAAAGGGTATTTTCCGTGTGTGCCCTGTTACTCATGCATTTCTCACTAGTATCAACAGGACTTCCACATAAACAGAGAAAGGAGCACAATGTGAGTAGAGGATCATTGAGACTTGAACTGGTGCTTCATGGGTGCTCCTCCTGCTTAGTCTGGGTACCACAAAACCTTTGAGAGCTCTGCCAGAATGAGGGCTGCAGAGCTTGACCTGAGGAAACAGCATTTTTCTTCCAGCAGTTGCAGTGTCTCACTAACCCGTTTCTCTTCCTTTCTTTTCAGGTTAATTTTTCTCCACAGTTTATCTTTGCATTTCACCTTCCATTTGGTTCACTTCTGCAGAGCTCCCTTTCCCCTCACTCCACATCCCCTGCATAGAGTACAGCTCCTCTTCAGCCACTCACAGCCAGCTGGAAACCAACACTTTGCCCTACCTAGAAGCCAAAACCTTCTTCACTGCAGTGCTCCTCACTGCAGGTCAAACATGGAAATAGTGCAGCTCACTTTGGTTCACAGAGCACTAACCTGGGGGAGCCTGTGACCCATAGCAAACAAAGAAATGTCTCCAAACATAATTTGTTCCTTGTAGGCTGTCTACCAGCTAGCTTTCTAGTTGGTAGAAACTCGGTGGGAACTATTGCAGAGTGTCAGATAACTAGTCAGGGACAGTTCTGCCGTACTTACCCACACAGAGCAGTGTCTTTAAGAGACCCCATCCCATTTTAGCATCATTCTTCATGGTGTGAGGCACTGTCTAGTGAAGGCAACTGACATAGGGCTGCAATTAATTGTACATATAATCTGATTTTTATTAATAATCATGGAGAAAATGCATTGTTAGAACATCCTGTTTCTCTCCTACAATATCTTAGCTATTTTTGCTTTCATCTGTTGTGTTGTTCCTTCTGAATACTACAAGTAATTACACCATGCCATAAACTTATTTCATTTTTTTTAATTCAAAGCCATTTTAAGTTATTCAAGCAGTACAACTATATTTTTATGCCACTATAACTTAACAGCCAAATGGATGAGTAAAAAAATTGCTCCTGGGCTGAGACCCATTTGCCAAGTTTCATTCCAGAGCAATGTTTAGAGTGAAGTTGTAAATCCCTGTGAACAGTGGATTTGTAATGAAAATGCTGGCACAGACTTCTAACTATGGCAGCACAAATGATATTGCTGGAATAAAAAGCCATCATGTATTAAATTAGCATGTAAGCATGTATCGTAGCATGAATATATGTTCCCTTTCTTTGTGTGTTTATTCCCAGAGCTGCCTATTGGCAGAGGACCTTCTTTCCTGTTACTATCATCACTTTATTTGCCTGTATCAAACACCAGATAATGAGAATGATACAGCAGGAAAATAGACTTAAAATTGTGGAATATTTATTTACTTTATTTACTATTGAAAAGAAAGCTGTTACAGATGGTATCTTCAAAGAATTTATGCCAGAATATGGCAAGCATACCACAGAGCATGGGCAAATAGGATTTTTGAGAAGTGTATCATTTGGCCAAACCCATGTGGACTTTCCCAGATATGGTAAGATGTACCTCTTCAATCATAAGTTACCATCTCCCTGTACAATGCTAAATCTTGCTTCCACAAAAGGAAGCACAAAGCTTTTTCAGTAAGATAGTTGCAAAAACTCATGCAGGGCCAATACAAGCTTGTAAAAATAGATGAAAAAAATTCAGTGTTATTCCTAAATTCAGAATGTGGCAGTTCACAAAGCTTTCAGTCACAAGCTTGTGGTAGTAAATATCACAAGAATATCTACTGAGCATCTGTAGTCAGAGCAGCTCTCCAAGCACAGCAGAAGCTACAGGGGTGCTGTCAAGATAGACTCAGCATTTGGGCTTTGTAATGTAACATGTTGATTTTACAAAGCCCAATCTTTGTTTATAATCAAATATTTTGCTTGCATCTCTGACAAGTTGTCGTGATGATATGTTGCTGCATGATAACTGGCTAGCGAGACTGGCTGAAAAAGGCAGTGTCTCCACTGCTTGTGAAGCTGCTTGTGTTTCTCTCATTCTTTTCACTGTCATAGCTGGAATTTTCCTTCCTGCCTGCTGTCCTCACTCCCCCTTGCTGATGCCCACCCCCATCAGCACCATTTCTCTCTTGTCTTTCTGCACAGTATGTTTCCCTGGCTGCCTGTACAGGTGATGAAAATGGGGAGAGAGGTAGCTAAATGGGAAAGCAGTTGATCTCACATTTTTGAGACAAATCCTGAAAAAGGATGGGCTGAAATCCATCTAAAGGGAAGGCGAAAAGGAATATTTGCGATGAAGCTTGGAGAAAAGATGAAGTGATGCACATTATCTGAAAAAAAGCAAGAAAGGTGACAAGCCTTGGGCTCTCCAATGGTCACAAGCAGTCAGGCAGACCTCTGTTTTATGTCTAATCAAGAAGTGGCAAATCTAACAGAGTCGGTATGTCTTTACATAGGAGGGAAAGCAACACTTGCATCATAGATAACAGCCATTCCAGCAGTATCCTGCCAGACTGTATAAGCTCACAACTTGACACGCCATCACTGCACCCATGAAGTCCACCTCCTCTTTAGGCTAAACCCATTCTATACAATAGGCCAAATTCAGTGCTAACATGAGAATATGGTGCTCCAGTGGAATAAATGGACACCTGTCCACTTGTTTGGGAGGGGATCAATGTGTTTATTCCAAAATAACTTCTAATGACTTCAAAAACTTGTCAATATCTGGGAAAGGGAAACATTAAATTTCCCTGGCTAAAATAAGATTGCAGGCAATTTTAAATACTTCATATAAACCCCTGGATTAGGTCAACTCAGGTGAATTTTAGTTTTTGAAAAATTTCAACAAATTTAAAATTCTGGGGAAAAAAAATCTGAAAATATAATCATTTTATGCAAAGTTGCCAAAAGTGGCATAAAAAAAAGTTTTGGAAATGTTCCAATTGTTCTGACTTGTTTCAGAGGTTCTCTACAGCCAATGAAAAGGATTATGACTATTATTATTGGAAAGAGCTGTTTCTAGTGTTTCATCAGGGTTAAAATCATTTACATTAACAACCTGAAATTCTTCCTTTCAAAATTGTTGCCCTGTTGTGCAAAGTTGTGCTTTTAGTGACTATGACTCAACTTTGCTGTTTTCTTTCAACGCGTTTGCAGCAGTGGCATTTGCATACCAGCATCCTCAAAAACATGCTGTCATAGGGGGACCTCTTCAGAAAGAGTGAGAAATCATACAGTGATAAAGCCATGGTGAACACTGCTTCTCTCTAAATCGAGAACTGCAGGAACCTACAGTAGAGCTTTAAAAGATATCTCCTAAAGAAGGAAAGAGAAATACTCTCATGCAGGTAAACTTAGAACAGGACTCTTCCCCTATTTCAGAAGGGGGAAACAACATAAAATTGAAAAGTAGTGGGCTTCCCTGATTAGCTGGGAAAGGCAGAAAGAAAGAAACATTGCAATCCTCCAAGCCCCAGCTTCATTTCATGTGAGAATTGTCCTGAGTAGAGACCTGCTCGAGCCGTGGGGGCAGGAGACTAATCCCAGCAGAGCATCTCTGTTGACATGAATATCAGCCATCCAGTGGAGACCCAGGGACACTCTGTGACCCTGTCCCCCTTCTGCACTCAAGCTGGCAGAGGGAGGCCTGGCCAGACTCCCTGCATAATGTCATTCTGTACTGTAGCCATGGAGAGACCATCACTGTAACTCGCAGCTAAGTTATGGGACATCCCAGCCCTGGCACACCCTAGCAGGGCTATAGCTTTTGGAGCTCGTACACCATGCCACAGCCCAAAATCTGCAAAGGTGCTTGGGTCTTGTCCAAGCACTGTGTCCTTTAAAGAACAGACTTCCTACCCACACTTCCTCCTCCATGTCCTGCTGGCAGTGAGGGCAGGAATGGGCCAGTGCTGCTGGTGGACTTGCAAATGGTGCTTCATGAGCTGGACTTGGTTCACATGCAGCTAGTTAGAGAGGGAGTTGTAGACTCATAGGCACTCTAGTGTCACTGTGATGGCCAAATTAGAAAAGCTTTTGTAGGCTAGAACTGGCAGATAGGTCTGAAAGATAATGGTCGAGGAATCTTAGTTCATAAAGAGACGGCACTGAAAATTAACCTTGAGGTCCTATGTAGGATTTTCTTTATGAGAATGGAGCGCAGCTGTTGATATTTAAATATCTGCTTATACAGTAGAAAACCAGGAAAGTCTAAACATTCAAGCTTTTTAAAAGTAAGAAAATATGTCATCTATAGCTTTGCATTTGCAGTTCCTATTAATTTGGCATTCATTTGCAGCTGTAATTTGGCTTGATGCTTGCTCCCATCAATAGTACTTATTAGAACTTGAGAAAAATGACCCTCCCAGAAGTCCAAATCTCATTTTACATAAGTTTGCTATGTCTGTATTCATGTCCTCTCTGTGTTTGGCCTAGCAAATGGGTTTATTGAAACATTAACAAAAACAGCACTTTTTGGGAATGGCCAGTTCCTTTGCAGCACATTCAGCAAAAATATATCTGTGGTTATTTTTGCCTAGGATTTAATTAGCTGAACTAAGTAGGGAATGAAAACCATGCCAACATGACCCATTGTGTCCAATCAAAGCACTTCAGATATCAAATACTGGATGTACAAAGTGAACAGCTTGTGAATGAGCTGCAAAATAAAGTAGGGAAGGAGTTAATCCTCTCGCTGGCTTAGAGGAAAGATCACAGTTGCCAGCTTGTATATAGGAATTTGCAGGTTGGTGGGGCTGGGCCAGCTCTGGGGAATTAACTAATTCCTTCATCTTCTTCCAGTGTATTATAAGATGTCTGGGCTAGAGGAAGTGAAGCCTGAGACTGGTGGGGAAGAGTCAGTCAGTAAATAATGAGGATAATGCTAGAAGGAAAAGAACCAGGGAGAAGTTCTCTTAATCCCGGAGTTTCAGAGGAGTGGTCCCTGCGTGGCCTTGCAGCTGCTCGTGGGAACCCTAGCTTCATTTTGAACTTCATGTAGGGAGAGACTCTCTTGCTTCAAAGGGCAGGACATACTTCAATAGATTTATTTGAGGCATTTTTGAAACATGATACAATACAGAATTTTTTTTCACAGTTTGCAGCAATACCAGTTCAGAAGCTGGCCTGGCATTGATGGCAGCATATAGGTGAGATGGTTTTCTTATATGCATGGAAAAGAAAGCATCAGAAGATGGGACGTGTATAAATTGTTTTCCTCCTCTATTTTCCTAACATGAAGATCACAGATAGATAAACTTCAAGTTGTAATTAATTTCATGGTCAGATTAGAAGAGTGAAGTCCATCCCTCCTGAGGGAGTGTAGTGTGTGGCTTGTGTTCTCACTCTGTATGCAGGAATAAACTGAATATAGAAATGTTTACCAGTCTATACAGCCACTTAAAATACCAGGAATAGCAACTTTCACATGGGTAGCTTTTGCCCCTTCTGTCCTACTTTCATATAATCACTGTTTTTACAGATCCAAACATTTAGTCCAGGTTATACCAATTTGTAATTGAAGGATTGGAGTCTTATATTGGATTTATAATCCTTATCAACCTCCAGATACTTCCACAGCCCATTTAAGAAGCATCTCATACTGAGGTCATCAACATTGTTTATTTCTGATCTAGTTCTTTTCTCACATATTTTTGAACCTTTGAGGTTACAGGAGGTAGCAGAAGCTTATTCAGTGGCAGATTACAGGAATAAACAAGATAGGAGAACAAAGACCTGATTATGGTGAGAAGCTGTGGAAACCCCAATATCCAAATTAACGGATGAATGCACCCTCATCTAAGACGACAGAGCAGGTTGGGACATATGGTCTTTTTAAGAGCTTTAATGCTTGAATACAGCAGGAAGAAAACCCAGAATAGCAGACACCAACATAAAGACAATTGCAATGCTTGCCACAAAATATACAGCCTCCATATTGCCAGAGGGGAAGGTCAAGTGCTTGTGATGACATTGCTCCCTCGCATGCTTTTATTACATCTTGCCTACCAGGCACAAGCTTGCATAACTTGCACCAAATACTAAGTACACAGAACAAGCAGAATTTATTTGCCAGCAGCCAAGGGGAGGAAACTGTCCACATGACACTTGCTTTTCCAGCTATGCTCCACATCCCACCACCTGAATAAGTTATATTCATTTTACACTCACTGAAGGCTTTGCCGAGACAGGTTGCACTGCCTTGACACAGCTGGATGTAGCTACACTCTGAATGATGGTCAATTTACACCCAAAGAATAACCTTCCTTTAATATACTGCTGAATCAAGAAATAGCTCTACCTGTACCATATATGAATTTGACCTAGCTACCATCATTCCATAATTTATACAAATTCTGGGGAGTAACTGGTTAAAGTATTATAAATTATTTTCTGTTATTTTTCTGAACTATTTCACATACATAAACTGAGAGGTTCATGGGTTAAATAACAAGTAATATTTTTTCTTTGTTTTTCTCTGAAGAATTCAGTTTGGAAATTCAATGGAGTTTGTGTCTCTAAAAGGTGTGAGGTAAACTGAGCTGTAGGGTCAAATGTCTATTTCATTGTTCTTTAGATCCTTATTCTGAGATTTTTTTTTAAAAAAGAAAGAAAACACACAGTTCTTTCCTGGTGATTCAGTTGTTCATAAATTATATACAAGAAAAGTAAACTCAGGCCAAATGCAGGCTCTTGTTTGGAAAATGTCAGCTGATGTTAAAGCCTCCCATTATTACCATTTCAATTACACTGCCTTGGAATCTGTCCTGAGGAAAACAAAACCAATATATAAAGACTGGATCATCAGCCTGGTGCTACAGCCACCGAAGTCTGGAGACATTTGCTAGTGGCTTCAATAGGAGCTGAATTGTGTTCAGAATAAACATCAGTCTTTTTCTTTTCTTTTTTTTTTTTTTTTTAAGAATTGTGAAAATGAGATCATCCCCACTGAAATCAAATATGGGGATCTAGTCCAGAGTGTTTTCCAGAAATGATCAAGAGAGAGGTGGACTGTGAAAAATGTTTCTTGTTTTATGTTTTCTAGTCCAGTTCATCTGTCTTCAATGTAATCAGACAGTGAACAGGCTAGAAGAAATCCCTGGGCATCATCTTTGGTTAAAAAAAAAAAAAAAAAATTAAGATCCAATGTTAAAATAATTTGTGCTCATATAATTTCAAGTCTCAGCAGCAGCTGTGACCTGGCATGAGTCCAGGGGCAGGGGGGCAGGAGGGCTCACTGTCAGGAGGTGCAAGTTCTGTCCTCAGCCCAATAACGTGTACTTCTTTTTTTGTAGCTCGAGCACTGTAAGTGTCACACATTTGTTAGACTATTGCTCAGCAGTGCTGGAGGGACAGATTTTGTGCTTAGCCAACACCATGCAATTCTCTGCCTGGGGTTCTCCCAGCACCCCATGTTAGTGGCTCTGCAGACTGAGATGCCTATGACATCCTCTCTTTGGCTCAGTCTGTTTTATGCTCTTGTCTGATATTTTCAAGGGTTTTTAATCACAACTCCAGCAGATTGATCAATGACAGATATGAGCAACAACTTTTGCATGCTAACAGTGCAGGATTTTTTATCTGAGATAATATTTCTCTCTTAAAAGGCCTCTGCTTTGCTATGTATTAATTAAAATCTAAATACTAAATATTGATTGATGCGTTATCAGGCCATAGCAGTTGGGCCCTGCCACATTGATTTTTTGCTGTGATTTATTATCATATTTAAGAAAAATCATTTTGTGTGATTATACAAGGAAATAGACTTTAGTGAGGGTGTAATTCTTTTGTATCACTTTTGTTGTGTAGAGGACGGGCCAATTCCTCAATTGTGGCTAAGATTGCTGATATCCTTCATTGCTTCTTCTCTTTGGCCTCCGACGGCTAATGCTTTAAGCCTGCTTGGTCTTGTCATTAGGAATAATGGGCATTAGGATTACCTCTTTAATCACAACTAAGATTAACAGATGGTATGAACCCAACATCTTAAAATTATCTAGTTATTAACAAGTATTTCCTTTTAACACATCAATAACATTTGCTTTCCTAACTGCTCAGGCAGAAACGCAAACTCTAGCATTAATAACAGGAGAAATTATCACTTTTGTCTATTACTATCCCTTTCTACATAAAGACATCCTAAATATAATTATAAAGAAAATTTATATGTAGCTCTAGATATTGTGAACTCTGTATCTGCTATTACTAGGGGAATATTTACTTTCTGTATACCTGTGTATGGATACAAATGGGGGGGGGCGCGTATGGATGTATATACTGTTTTATGTATGCATATTATTATTTTCAGCTGAGGATTTAATAAAGCTATGTGCGCCTTTTACCTGAAGATATTTTTTTTTCTTTTATTACAGCAAGAGAAAAACCACAATATTTCAATTAACGTCCAGGATAATAATATTCTGTATGAACCAGCAGCAGAAAGAATATTTATGTATTTCATGTGCCATAAATCAGGTTATTAATACTACTGCTTATCAGGTCCAAACCTTATTCTTTCTGCTTTCTTTTTATTTTCTCCAGATTCAGATACCTAGTGTGGATTTACTAAGCAATCGGAGTATACAGACAGCTATTGTAATGTGTATTTTGTTTTGCTTTTAATTTTGCATTGGTAAAGGAGTTACTGAGAACACTGCATTGTGACTTATAGGCAAAATTATCAAATGAAATGGCCAGTTAAAGGAAGACCATTTTTTCCAAAGGGGGCACAGAAAGTATGCCTTTCTGAGAATTGTTCTGCAAACCAATAGTTTTCATTAGGAAAATAGAAAAACAGATAAGTAATGGATACAAATATCAAAACTCTGAAATGGTCAGCAGCTATCTTGGATTAACCATTATTTATTAAGTGCTTTCATTGCACTGAACTCAGCAAAACAGAGAGAAGGACAGAGCCTGTGCTCTCAGGGACTTACCCTTTCAACAGATTTCTTTGTGTTACAGTTATAAATACTGATATTACCAAGTACAGGATGGTTGCATCATTATAACTAAAAACCGAGTATCATAGAAGGGCATCTATTCATTCAGTAATAACAGTGACATAATTTTGCCTGTCTTCCATGATCACAATTCTCTGCCAATATAAGAAAAGATTGCTCCTTAAAACATAATGGAAAAAAACATCTGATACTATTGATAATTACTGAAAAAAAAAAAAAATTCATTTCCAGGATATAGGAAATTAATCTTTTCCTAACATAGATTAATCCCTCTATTTGAGTGACTGATAGAATGTAATAATTGCTTGTGCTGTTCACTAGTGTAATATTTTTAAATGTGCTTACCAATTAACCTTAAAACATTTAAACATAATATTTAAAGCATTACAGGAAAATACTTAACCATGGTATTCAGTTTTATATGCACTTTGTTTCTTGTCAATTGTGGTGATGAACTTTATAAAGAAAAACTAGTACTGGAGATTGATAATAAACCTTCAGTGGCGTAAGAACCAGGGAGCACAAAGAACTACATGGACCGCCACCAAAATGTTGTGTAAGCAGTGCAAAATGGAGGGCTTAAATCTACCCTACCATGAATTTCAAAATACAGTTATACAGTTAAAATTTGTTTCAGATTTTATGTCTCAACCTGAATCTCCCGACAAAGTTTCTACCACCATTTTTTCCTCACTCGTAAGGAATTTGTTTTCCCCTCTCCAGTGACATTTAGTGTTTAATCCTGAGCACACACCAAGGGAAACTGTTTACCTGAATAATCAGAGGATATAGTGCCACTAATCATAGAGAAAGTGCCATCAAAAGTGCAAATTAAATTTAAAAAATCATAGATTCTCCCCCACTCCCACACACTCAGGTCTCTTTCCATTAGTTCAGTGTCATGTTGCATTTAACTGTGGCATATATGTAGACATAAAGGTGATTTTTAAAAGATTATTACATTTTTTAAATTATCTCTTGTAAGGCTGAGTATCTATTAACAAAGTGCTTCCCTAAATTGGACCTGGTTTTGCCTAGGAATTGCAGAGTTCAGAGCAATAGGTAACATCTCTTCTTGCACTAACCAAGTTCACAAGCAAACAGTCTAGACTGCTTATGTGAAATTAAAGCCCAGTGAATTTGGTGGGGAACTGTTGGTTTTGTTTGTTTGCCTGTTTTCATCCACTGGGCATAAGGTAAAGCACTAAGTATATGGTAAAACACTGACACCACAAAAGTAAACTGCTGTTTACATTTCTTCCCTCACCCCTCCCCAAATAATAACAGTGATTACACTGCACTATGGACTAATCGCTGGCTAAATAGCTTCTGCAGGGAAGACAGATCCCTTGCTGCATTACAGAAGACTGTTTGCAGCTTTTCACCTTAAGGAAGTGCAAACTGGGGATCTGGTCCAACAAACAGTTACACATGGCAGTAGCTTTATCCACTGGGGCAATTACTCCAAATTTTACACAGAAGTATAAAAAAGTTATCACGTGATCATGCAATTATTAGAAAGAAAGACAAAAAAAACCCTTCCTTTTCAGATTATTTCAGAAGTGACTGATGCAGGAACAAACAATACGGCAATCTTCCTTCACATCCCAAGTCTGTGATAGAGATGCTACAAATATGGAGACAACTAGCTGGGTTAAAAGAATCTCCTGGCAGGACTTTGCAGTTATTGTTTACATTTACACAGCCCTAGGGATTTCCATATTGTTTAACAGGCCGCTGAGATAGCTAAGCTTATCATCCAAAAATGTTTCCCTATGTGGCACACAAATGTCACATGAAAGGCGGGGGTAGAAATCCTGCGTGTAGGATGGGTTCAGAAGAGCTTGTTTTCATATTGAATTTTAAGTATAAGTGGTTCTTTACAATAGCATGCAGAAATGTTAAGAGGTACCCAGGAAAGTCCTATGTGGAAGAAAAGATGCAGCAACATTAGTGAATAAATGGGGAAGTAAGTCATTGCAATGATCCTCTTTAATTCTGGACGTTCTCTGCAGTATGTCTGGGGGAGGGTTAGACATGGAACGGTCCCGTAACCTTTAGAGATGTAGAGGGGAAAATGCATGCAGCAGCATGACAAGGGTCAGTGACTCCTCTGCAGCTCGCTGGGGCATAGATCCTTCTAGGATCATGCAATATTCTAGTTCATTTCTATCAAGAAGCTGTGGAAAGTAAAGCCTGTGTCAATGACACGGCTACAAGTCTTCTGAGAAGTGAGTATGCTTCAGAGCAAGCGGTTTCAGGCCAACAGAACCTGTTTAACTTGTGCCTCTTGGTGTAATTCTCCAGTTATCACAAGCTCTCCATGCTGACCTTGCCCCTTCCCATGCCACACAGCGCCAGTGAGCCTGCCTCAACAGGCTCAAAATTACTCTTCCCTTTCCTCCACCTCCCTTTAGGAAGGTTGCCCCCCAAAATTATTTTGAAGTCTCATCTCTTCTGACCCTTCCTTCTTCCAAGCACTGTTCTCCAGCATCGAACTGCAAGGAACAGATTTCTGCTTTTCTTCCTGACAAGGAAATGTTTCCCTTGGCCACTACAAAGTTAAGATGCAAAGACTTTCAGATTACTGTCTAGAGGACTTTGGGAAAAAGAAAGTGGCTGCTTTGTTTTCTAAGTCTGCACTTTTAAAACACTGTTTCACATTAATTCATGTAGCTCATCAGGCTTGACTGTCATAAGGGCACTTTCCCACCACAGGCCCAGGGACAACTCTGTCTTATCTTGAGTATTAGTCGGAGCTCTGCCACTGGCTCTGTAGCGTTGTGTGTAGAAGAGGCCCTTAATACTTCAGGAGTCTGCTAGCACAATCTCTCCTCGTTTACACAATCTGCTGAGGGAAATGAAAATCTTAGTCTTTAATGAATGCTGAATTTCAAAAGAGATTAAAAAAAAACCCAACCATTTTTGCAGCATACATCACGGGTTTAATTAATATGTTGACACCAATGTTAAAGCACTACATTCATAGTTTTTTTCATGTTTAACAATTACTAGTTTTCTCTTTCAATGTGTCACATCTTTCCTGCCAGGAGAATGGTGCCAGAACACCCACCTATCCGAAATGGCAACCTTACCTTCGTGGTTTTAAAGACAGAGAATTGCTATGTGAGCTTGGTTCAAATATGATGCTTTGTATCAACATGCTCAGTGTACTTCCTTCTTTTTACCTCACTGGCTTCTGTGTGAGGTAAACTCAATATGAAAATTTATCCCAAGTCTATATCAGTGAAAAACTTCAATGTGGGGACTCTGCATGGATATAAAGAAGTCTATAAGCTGCAAGGTTGTGAAAAGTCAGACACAAAGCATTTCTGTGTTTGCAGAAGACATCAGTGCATCTCCCAGCTGTCAAGAGTACCAGCACGTGGAATCATCTTCAGGCAGGCTTTGGCTGATCGTACAGGATGACTGATAAATGCTCCATCACATTTGAATATGCTGACTTTTCCCTGGCCAATATCTACTTTCTCATATTCTGGATGTTGCTTCACACTTGGGTCTTCTGACGTCCTAATCCCCAAGCTAGTGTCACTCATGGCAGTCAGTCTGTACTGTTACAAGGTCAGCTGAGACATGGATCTCTAATAAGATTAAGACTCATCAGTATGGTTTTAGTCCTTTCCTTTTCTGAGACAGAGGAACAGAATTATTCAAGACTTGCAGCAACAGCTCCAAGCACTTGCTAAATATTACCTTTCCCCCCTTCTCCTCTCAGTAATCTACTAGACAGATTTGCAAATTTGTATGAACACTTTAATGAAAACAGAAAGCAAAAATAGCAAAAAGTCATTGATGTTTTGTTTGAAAATAACTTTTTTTTGACATCATACAGATTTGCATCTTTTAATGAAGTCATGTACTTGTCGGCATGTGCTTTGGTACTTGAGTAGTTAGTCTTTCAGTAATCAAGAGAAGTGAGAATTGATGCATGTGTCCTTTCCAGGAGGGCCCTTCACTCTGTTCTCTTCACTCTTGGTGCAATCGTTTTTACACCTCATGTGAGCAAATTACAAAGCCTTGTAATTTGGGATATACTGCAGTTCTTCAAAACTATACATTCGAAGTGGTTAGAAAACTCAAGCTCATTGATTTACAAATGTTTGTGTTAGCATCTTGTAGGGGCACTTCTAGGAAGTTTCACATGGAGATGTATTGTATCTTTTCCCTTATGTAGTAATTTCAGGTTCCATGCTGGGGGATGTCAACTGGATGCTATAGAAATCTAGGAAAGGCATTTCACCCACTTTCCATAGGTAAATCAACCTCCTCCCCCACCTACCTTGACACCCAAATCCCAGATACTATAGTGCTGAGTGACAGCTGGATTTTGAATCCCATGGGGAGACTCTATGCTTCTTGATGGATTCATTGTGACACTGCCCAGACTGCCTGCAAACTGGCAGACAGCTCTGTTTGCCAAATGTCGACATTATCTAATTGGCATTTCAGCCCACTTCTCATTTTTAATGGACATGAGAAAGATCCAGCCAGCAGAGTGCTGAAGCAGTGGCAGCGTGTTCGGGCTGCGCTGGCTGCAGCCTCCCTTGGACAGCTGTGGGATGGCATCAGCACCCGGGGTGTGGAGGCAGGTACTTGAAAGCTGCTGGACCACTCGATGGCAGATACAGGAACTCAGGAGGAGAAAGGAGACAGCAGAGGAACGGCAAATTCAGGGGTAGATGCTGGTAATCAAAATAATGTCACGTTATTGTGGTGGCTAAATAGCTTAGACCTCCTAACATATTTTACAGCGAAAGCAACTGTCCTCATTGGAAGAACAGGTTTGCCACAATCAAGAAGATAGTTAATATGCATGTACTGATCTGTAAAAAGTCTCATGATGCATTATATTCAGAAATATCAAACCTTCGAATGAGTAACTTGGAGCAGAGTACACAAAGTAGGCCATCTGCTGAAGCAGCTGAGAGACGGCAACTCATATATTAAGGTGCCTGTCTATTTATTCATAATTGTTGCCTACATCTCAAGAAACAGATCTGTTTCTCTTTTTCATATCTAACTGCCTGGCCTGTCAGAGCAGTGGTAGATTACTTTTTCTCACTGTACTAAACTGCAGTTTTCCAAATAAATTATTACACCTCTCTTGGCTTGCAGCAATAGTGTGGCAGAATGGATAAACAATTCACGTGGTTCAGCCATCACTCTAAATCTTCATCAGACACTGTTTCAGTGGCTGCCCCCCTTTATCTTAAACATGTCATTCTTAATTTCCTGTCAGAGGGTCTTTCCGCATTATTTCATATTGCTTTAAATGGCAGGATATACGTTCATGGGAAAAAACACTATACAAAATACTGCCTGGATGAGAAAAGGTGTGGTGCAAGACAGACATGAATCAAGATGCTTGAAGCTTTCTTGAAATTGGTATCTCATAAGATTTTTAAATCTCATCTTTCTCTAAATAAAATGTGTGGCCAAAAAAAAAAGGTAAGAACTACCAGATAAATATGTGACTTAACAGTTGTAATTAAGCTACTTCAGCAGTAACCCAGAGAATAAATATGAGGAGATGTGATTACATGTATAACCAGGGCTTTTAAAGAAAAAGGAAAAAAATACATAGGAAAAGTCCAAAGTTTCAAAGTTTAAAATATAATTTTCAAGTTCATGTTTTCTTTCATCTTATATTTCTTAATGTTAGCTTCATTGTCACTTGGTGGAGCTGGAATATTTTACATTGCAGTCCTTGGTTTTGGTAAGTACACTTTCCCAAATATGGACTGCATTAGTGATGGAAGACTTTTTTAAAGCTTAACATCAAGAAGGCTTTTAACAAGCTACTGTAAAAGGACTTTCCATTTTTAGTGAGAATTATGACATTATTCATCATTCTAACAGCACATTAAGCATAAGGGAAAGCTCTCCTACAGTCTCAATAACATTCTCCATAATACCCCCTTCTAACTGCATGCAGGTGCATGTTTTCAGCCACTCTCCACAGTTCCTTAACAATCATTACAAATCCCACTTATCTAAACTAGTGATTAAAAACCTTTAAGGGGAAGCTGTTTAATTAAAAGTAAAGTAGACATTTATTGTGTGTTTAGTGTGCCAATTTTGCTATGACCTAAGAACCATTCCCTAATTAAATTTTGTAATTCTTTCATATATTACAACTACAATATGATAACGCAGAAGAAACATAACAGCTAATTAAAAACTCCTATGTGCATTTCTAAAGTATTAGGTTGGCTAAGTTTTAAAATCTGAGGCTGGATTTTGCCCCTGTCAAAGTCTGTAGGAATATATCTATATTTTTCCCATCAACTTTAACAAAATCAGAATGACACCTGTGGAACTCATGGTCATGATTCATTTACATATATTGATCTAAATCTGTCATAATTTCTTTGGTTTCAGTGGAATCGATCTGGATCAATAAAGTCATTCTGTATGTAGTATTTTCTACAGCTTAGAAACACACTTTTTTGTCAGATTTTTTCATCCTTATACATATATGCATACACGTGCAGAGAACCTGACGCTAATCACCCTCACAGTAATGTAAACCAGAAATAATTCCATTGCTAGGTAGACATTTACACCAGAAATGGTGTAGAATCAAATTGCTTATGAGTTTGTGCTCACTCACTCACTGAATAATACACATACTTTTGTTTGTGCATAATATGCATACTTCCATATATATTCACATTAAAACATGGCAAGCCTTAAGGTCAAAATGTTCCCTCTGTGTTCATCAGAAACTAGGGATGTTTGTGTTTTCCCAGTAATGCCGTGATGAATAAGTCACTTAAAACATTACTATAAAACACGAGTACGACTGCAGTGCCTTGCAAGGCACAGGACAACTGACAGTGACGTGAGAACATACCTCTGTTGTTCAGTTTTTTATCGTTATTACTTTAACACTGACATCTGACCTCTTTAGCTGCTTGTGTGTAGTGAAGTGTTCCTGGCTCACACCTGGTGTCGGTAATAAAGCACAGCATGCATAAATAATGAAGATATGTTTGTGAAACTTCACTAAGTGGCAACTGCCTGTGACAGAGATCCCGCTACTAGCACTTACTGCCGTAAAGGTTTGTTAATGGAGGCTGCTCAGTGGATGACAAAATGACCCAATTAAAGTTTATTCCAAATGACATCAGGGTCATAAAAAGAAACAAAAGAGGAGGAAATGGCTCTGGTGGGTTGAAAATATATTGCAATGTTTATTATTACATCTGTACTTTTCCTATCACAAGAGGGCTTCATATTCACTTCAAACAATATCTATTGAAAGTCAAGTTAATGAAAAGGGTGACTGTTGGCTAGACTGAAAAATGATGGCTTGTGACACTCTGGTGGACGTGCTTTCCAGGAAAAGATCTAGCAAGTAAGTTTTTTGAGACTGGGATAGGAGAGACATTTCTCCTGTCAGATACTGGATCAGAAACTTTCCAGATGAGCAAAGGATTTCAAATTCAAGTAGTCAGTCCATTTGTAAGGAAAACCTCTCACATATGCAGTAAAGTACTTGTGGTGTAGGGTTTGTCGTATTCTGATTTATTCTGAAATTTCTAGATGAGGTCTGAAACTGTGGGCCCCTTGAGGACCAGACATATGGCCCAATTTACAGAAAAGTTATTTGCTCCTAAGTGCCCCTTCCACTGGAAAAGAGGAAATGTGTGTAAATGAAAGGAGACTGAGGTGCTCCAATGAGAAATCAGCAGGCAATAAAGTGTCAGTGATTTTGAGCCACCTGCAGTTAATTTTCCATTGGTTCCAGTCATCACTCTGCATAGGGAAGGAGGAAAGACTATTTCATTGGATTTCTTTTGCATTCGGACTCCACCGACCCCTTGTGATGTACCTAATGCATCAGTGGGGATGAGAGAAGCTGTCAGATTCTTTTTTCAGGCAAACAGGAGCAGCAAGGAGAATATGGAATCGGACCACAATTACCACTTGTGGGCATTCATCTAGGTAAAATGAAAATGGATCAGCTCGCTTCTGTCTGAGAGACTGTGAGGCCAGGCTGGAAGTCCTAGAAACACTCCTTACACAGTGCAAAATTAGAATATTTAAGGACATTTTTAATTTAGGGCATTAATTTAGGGGCATTTTTAATCCTAGGAAGTGAAGGCCACAGAGAAGATCACTTTGAGTACATCGGTTTCAGTCTATTGAATGAGATGCTAAGTCCTACCATTCAGAGAAAGGGTGCCAGATATTGGCTCAAATTAATTCAGCTTCACTATCACATTTTCCCATGTTACAGTTGAGGAGAGTGATGGGTTGCTTGCAGTCCTGTTAGCAAGTTTTAATAATGTACTGCTGCCCCAGCTCAGACAGACTGCTCCTCTGCCCCACTCAGGTTTGATTTGTGAGGAAATTCACCTTTTAGGAAAGTTAACTTTCAGGAACTTTTTTTTTTTTTTAACTTTACACTGCTACATACTTCCAGCAATTATTCAATTAACTGCTATTTTCCAGGCAAGGAGCAACAACCTGTCGTTGCTTACATGCACACCCCACCAACATAAAAAACACACAACAATTGCTAAAGATGTAGCAACAGATTGGTGGCTGCCTAAGCTGGGAACCTTCAGATTTCTAGCGACTGCCTCTTGCAGCCACGCTAAAACGTATTTTTTCTATTAACTTTTAAGATGCAGCTTTAACCCCATAATTTAAGTCTTCTCCAGAAAGAAAAGATGCTTAGGGAAGAGGGCTAGGCAAACATTTTGTTACACTTTCTAGACATATTAACGCATCTTCCAACAGTCTGTGGCTCAAAACATCCTGGGCCAGAGGTTTTGTGTTTAATAGCCCTTGGTGAATTTTTTTCTGTACTAACTGGGCCTGAGTTTTGAGCCTATGTAAATTTTTGGCACCCATTTTATGTCAGCACTAAAAACAAAGTAAAATGCATACCAGGCCTCCACAGACAGCTAGTTTAATACAGAAACACAATTTTCTTACAATGGTTGGATGCTTTCCTTGAAAAGTGTGAATTGCAATAATTGGAATACAGAAATCTTCAGCGTGAAGATTTTGGTTTGGTGGAAATAATGATAAAACTAGTAGAGCCATATTTGCCTTAATAAAAAGTCATCCTACCCTTTCAATATGAAAATGGACTTTGACCCTTGTTAGCTAAATGAGTTTGAGTGAGAAATTGAGCAGTAATATTTGGACAATTAGTCTCCACTGTGCTGCTTCTCTTAGTAGAGGAAATTATTTTTCTTCTACTCCCGCTCCTTTCTGGTGCTTCTTGGCATGTATTACTTTATTGTGAAGGAAGATCCTTCTCACGTTCCAGGAATGAGTGTGTGCCCTTGTAAAATCAACAAGATTAAGAAGTTTGCCTTAAGGCAGTGATTCCTGCCTTAGCAAAATATACTGCAGAGCCGCATATCAATACTTCCTGTCACCTATTAAAAAGAGGATGAAAATCCTGAATAATAATCTCTTCAAAACTGGGGGTAAATGTTTTTTCATTTACATTTTTGTAGTATTTCTAGCAGATACGTTTTTCATTTTGTCTTTTGTTTGTCAGCAGAAAAAGAAAGCCTGTTACTGCAGAAATCAATGCTTTGTAATCCCACCATGCTCATTGTGATCTTGTGAGAACACATCTTGGAAAGGAGATGTCTGCGAGCAGCAGAACACGGGCAGTTCAGCAGCGCTGCTGCTGTCTCCCAGCTCCTGCTGCGAGAGCCGTCCCGTGGACCTCAGCCTAACTGCTAACGCACCAAAAGTGGAGCGTGCGATCAAATCCTCTCCCAAAAACAGGTCCTTGGTAAGCAGTTGTCTTTCCTCATCGCCTCTGCGTCAGTGTCGCACCAGTGCGATTAGGCAAGGAGGACACTGATGTAGTACAGTAGCAGCAACCTTTCGGAAGAAAAGCAAAATAACAGCCCTAGTCACTTGCCCTCTTTTCAGGAGTCCAGTGGTATTTATCCACTGTGTGAGAGCTCTTAGCCTCAGCCTTCTGACAAAAATTCTATTGTAGCTAATTATGTTCTCCTTATCTACAAACTTCCCATGCTTCAACTAGTTTGAGTGGAACTTTTCCAACCGAATGTTTTTTCAAAGGAAAACTGCTGTTTGATTGAAAACAAAGCTCTTCTACAAAAGTGTCAACTTCAACAAAATCTGAAAAACAATTACAACTCCTTCAGTAAGGTTAAAATACCCTGCATTAACCTTTTCAGAACAGTGACTCCATTTTTCATTTTGAAATTACTCCTTCAGATTGTGTTATATTTTAAATTGAGATTACAGACTGGGGTTTAAGATGAAATTGTTTTGAAAATGTCACTTAAAGTGATTTGATTTTACTCTGCTTCAGAAGCAAAATAAATCTTGAAATCCTGAAATTTCCTGAGAAAGAGAAATCTTGTATCCTTTGCAACTTTGCTTTTGGTTCCATGCTATGGTGCATCGTTACAGTCCTCATTAAGGAAATTGATGCATATTCTCCACACAGGACTTTCAGTCATCGTGACTGTAGCTGGGTTCTATTCAGAATGAAATGAAATTTTTCTCTCTTCCATGACCGTGAAGTCTTATGCTGACCTTCTGTACTAACATGTGTAAGAGCTCTGATCACTTGCTCTTGCAAGTGAACTGCTGTTAACTTTTTAAAAATTTCGTCTATCACAGCCTGAACAGTGTGTCACTGAAAATCAGTCACATATTTCTACTCTACGTATAGTCAAGGAGAAGAGAAAGAAATCAACACACAAAGGTTCTGATGAAAAAAACTTTTTAAATTTTCACAGCTGGTTGTCCTCCTCAGAGAACGTCCTGTTCTTCCATTCAGATCACACTTGCTATATCACTTCTGCTGCTGCAGCGAATACCATGTACCCAAAAGAACAAGACAAAGGGAGACTCCAAAACATGAGGATTTACAAGTTATTAAGAATATATGTAATTGCATGTGAAAGCAAATTCAGAGAGCACAAAGTTATTCAAACCTCTATAGTAACAGTGTAGTTAGTAGATGGTGCCAAACATGCTGGCCACAGACAGGGTACACCTGTCTCAAACAGGGAAAAGGATCTTTGAACAGGAGTTAGCAGGGCCTAGTAAAAGAGCTTTAAATTGGCTTTGAAGGGGGAAAGAGATAAAACCAGGCTCGCAAGAGATGAGCCTGGGGGTGACACACCAATGTTTGAAGGACGCTGTGCTCGTGAAGTCCTTCAGTCTGCCATCTCAGTGAGGTAGGGGATGGAGATGCAGGTGGCAGCAAACATGCAAGAGCTACTGATGTGTTAGAAACCATGGAAGTGCCCGAGAATGGTCACGTGCGAATTAGGGCTCCCCCTGCAAAAAGGTGGCGGGACCAATAGCCCAACTGAAGTGCATCTGCACCAATACACACAGCATGGGCAACAAACAGGAGGAGCTGGAAGCAGTGGGAAAACTATGACACAGCTGCCATCACGGAAACATGGCGGGATGACTCGCACAACTGGAGTGCTGTAATGGACAGCTCCAAACTCTTCAGAAGGGATAGGCTCGGAAGGAGAGGTGGTGGGGTAGCCCTGTATGTTAGGGAGTGTTTTGATTGTCTAGAGCTTAATGACGGTGACGACAGGGTTGAGTGTTTATGGGTAAGAATCAAGGGTAAGGCCAGCAAGGCAGATATCATGGTGGGATGCTGTTATAGAGCACCCAACCAGCATGAAGAGGCAGAGGGAATATTCTATAAGCAACTGGGAGAAGTCTCACAATCACTAGGCCTTGTTCTTGTGGGGGACTTCAACTTACCAGATGTCTGCTGGAAATACAATACAGCAGAGAGGAAACAGTCTAGGAGGTTCCTGGAGTGTGTGGAAGATGATAACGTCCTGACACAGCTGGGGAGCGAACCAACAAGGGAAGGTGCCCTGCTGGACCTGTTGTTCGCAAACAGAGAAAGACTTGTGGGTGATGTGACGGTTGTAGGCCGTCTTGGGCATAGTGATCACAAAATGATAGAGTTTTTGATTATTGGAGAAGTAAGGAGGGGGGTCAGCAGAACTGCCACCTTGGACTTGCAGAGGGCAGACTTTGGCCTGTTCAGGAGACTGATTGGCAGAGTCCCTTGGGAGGCAGTCCCGAAGGGCGAAGGAGTCCAGGAAGGCTGGTAGGGAAGAAGACCAGCCTAGCTGAACAGAGAGATTTGGCCAGAACTCACGAAAAAAAGGAGAGTTTGTGACCTTTGGAAGAAGAGGAGAGCAACTCAGGAGGACTACAAGGATGTCATGAGGTTATGCAGGGAGAAAATCAGAAGAGCCAAAGCCCAGCTAGAACTTAATGTGGCTACTGCCATAAAAGACAGTAAAAATGCTTCTATAAATACATCTGCAACAAAAGGAGGGCTAAGGAGAATCTTCATCCTTTACTGGATACGGGGGGGAAAACATAGTGACAAAGGATGAGGAAAAGGCTGAGGTACTCAATGCCTTCTTTGCCTCTGTCTTTAAGAGGAAGACCAGTTGTTCTCTGGGTACCCAGCCCCCTGAGCTGGAAGGCAGGGATGAGGAGCAGAATAAAGCCCTCATAATCCAAGGGGAAATGGTTAGCGACTTGCTACACCACTTAGACACACACAAGTCTATGAGGCCGGATGGGATCCACCCAAGGGTACTGAGGCAGCTGGTGGAAGTGCTCACCAAGCCACTTTCCATCGTTTATCAGCAGTTCTGGCTAACCAGGGAGGTCCCAGTTGACTGGAGGTTAGCCAATGTGACATCCACCTACAAGAAGGGCCGGCAGGAGGATCTGGGCAGCTACAGGCCTGTCAGTCTGACCTCGGTGCCAGGGAAGGTTATGGAGCAGATCATCTTGAGTGCCATCAGGCAGCACGTACAGGACAACCAGGTGGTCAGGTCGAGTCAGCATGGGTTTATGAAAGGCAGATCCTGCTTGACCAACCTCATCTCCTTCTATGACAAGGTGAGCCGCTTAGTGGAGGAGGGAAAGGCGACCCGGACTTCAGTAAAGCCTTTGACATTTTTTCCCACAGCATTCTCCTGGAGAAACTGGCTACTCATGGCTTGGATGGGGGTACGCTTCACTGGGTAAAGAACTGGCTGGATGGCCGGGCCCAAAGTGTTGTGGTGAATGGAGTTAAATCCAGTTGGTGGCCAGTCACAAGTGGTGTTCCCCAGGGCTCAGTACTGGGGCCAGTTCTCTTTAATATCTTTAGCAATGATCTGGATGAGGGGATCGAGTGCACCTTCAGTCGGTTTGTAGATGACACCAAGTCGGGCAGGAGAGCTGATCTGCTTGAGGACAGAAAGGCTCTAAAGAGGGATCTGGACAGGCTGGATCGATGGGCCAAGGCCAGCTGTATGAGGTTTAACAAGGCTGAGTGCTGGGTCCTGCACTCGGGTCACAACAACCCCATGCAACACTACAGGTGTGAGGAAGAGGGGAAGCATGGCTGGAAAGCTGCCAGGAGGAAAGGCCCTAGGGATATCAGTCGATAGCTGGCTGAACATGAGCCAGCAGTGTGCCCAGGTGGCCAAGAAGGCCAACAGCATCCTGGCTTGTAGCAGAAATAGTGTGGCCAGCAGGATTAGGGAAGTGATTGTGCCCCTGTACTCAGCACTGTTGAGGCTGCAGCTTGAATATTGTGTTCAGTTTTGGGCCTCTCAGTACAAGAAAGACACTGAGGTGCTGGAGGGTGTCCAAAGAAGGGCAACAAAGCAGGTGAAGGGTGTAGAGCACAGGTCTTATGAGGAGGGGCTGAGGGAACTGGGGTTGTTTAGCCTGGAGAAGAGGAGGCTGAGGGGAGAGCTTATCGCTCTCTACAACTCCCTGAAAGGAGGTTGTAGCCAGGTAGGTGTCGGTCTCTTCTCCCAAGTAACAAGTGATAGGACAAGAGGAAATGGCCTCAAGTTGCACCAGGGGAGGTTTAGATTGGATATTAGGAAAAATTTCTCCACTGAAAGGGTTGTCAGTCATTGGAACAGGCTGCCCAGGGAAGTGGTTGAGTCACCATCCCTAGAGGTATTTAGAAGAGGTGTAGATGTGGTGCTTAGGGACATGGTTTAGTGGTTGACTTAGCAGTGTTAGGTTACTGGTTGGACTTGATGATCTTAAAGGTCTTTTCCAACCTAAATGATTCTGTGATTTCATGATTCTATCCTTATCTGTCTTTTGCTCTGGATGGTCCTTTAGGGTAGAGCAAAATGAAACAGGTTAGTGTCAAGAGAGTGGTCTTTTGGTGACAATTCAGGCTTAAGTTCAGGAGATGCAACTTCTAATGTTGTCTGCCTTAGTACAAGGGCGGGCTCTGTGTCCTCAGCATCTCTGAAAGCATGTCCCATAGATTGTACTCACCAATTCTCACTGGGAAAAAATGGTATTAACATCTAGCCTCAATCTCATCTAAAAATGCAATGGGGAGAACAATGCTAACATATGTCATAGAGTTGTCACGAAGTTCAGTTCCGTAAGTGATCAAATAATGTTTGCAAATACGTATCATTCTGAGATTCTTAGCAGCTGAGGATCTGTCCTTGAATGCTGACTTAGAAGTGCATATTCTACTTTAAACAAATCTGGTCAGCCTACTTGGTTCTTGCTTGAATACGAGATGATGAGATTTAGAAGCATCACAGTGTCACTGGGATTGTTATGATACATCAAAAAAAGTATCAGTAAAGCTGTAGTACCGAAACATAGGCACTGGCATTAGAGAACACTTGCAGAAGACAGAGCTAGAAAGCCCAAGTCCTAACTCAGACTTCATTACTGCCTCATCTGTTTAAGTTCATGCCAGTTAGTGCATTTTGGAACTCATGCATCTGGCTGATGCATAAACCGCATCAGGCAGAAATGTTGTGTCTGTATTTGTCATCCAGCATAGGCCGGCAGCTTACTAGATGCTTGGAATGGATGAAAGCTGTGGCATCTGAATACAAAGGAGGTGGTATCACAGCTCCTTGTAACAGGGGTACAAGAACTGAGGTCACCAACACTGATAAAGAATGCTCTGATAGCACCAAGCCTTATCAGAAAACACCTATTTATCAAAGAAAAATCATTTTTTTCAAGAACAAAAAAAAAAATCTAGTTCGATAAATCCTAATTAAACCATGGGTGTGGTTCTGATGAAAAGTTACCTGCCAGGAAAGATCCCCTTAGAAATCCAGGCACCCAAGGCTCCCAAGGGCAGGGACAGGATTTCTAAGTCACACCAGGGAGCCTTGGTTCCTATAGTATGCCTGTCTCATAAATAGACAAGTCTGAAGGCCTTTTGTGTCTTTGCCTTACTATCCTGCTACTAGAAATGGAGATTTCTGTGATTGATTCTTCCAGGAGAGTTCTGAAACTTGCTGCTTTTTCAGTTGGGTGGTTTCATGCTGCCAGCTGAAATCTTCCTTAAGGACTAGACTAAGTTTGTATATTTTTGTAGAATGTGAAATACAAATACAAACCCATACCCCATTCAAGGAAATCAGTTTTGCTAGTGACTCTAATGGATTTCTGAATCTTTTCTTGAAAAATAAGATCTGATTAAACCTTCTTATGGTTCGTGGTTATCTTCTGATACAATTTTGTCAGATGGTCCACCTGGAAACTCTGGTATCGGCTCTTCAGCCTGAACTCAAAAAATACTCTAGGAGGCTTTGTTAAATTGCTTCAGATAATATGTCCAGCAACGGACAGCCCAAAATTATGTTGCCTGTGAAATTAATTCATACTAAATGGTTACTTTAATACCAAATGAAAAAGTAGTTCTTCCTCCTCCTTCCCCTCTCAGAATTTCTCAAGAATGGTTGAAGTTTCACTTAGGCTAAATCATTTTGGTGATATATGGAGGGGGGATAGTTCTTTCATCCAATTTGCTCTTCGTGTGTAAATGTCTAACTACTAATCAAAAATGCACTTGGATAGTAGGAAAGCTTTCTTTATTCAGTCACAATTATAAAGCAGCAAATTTCCAGAGGAACTAAAAAATATGCGAGTCATGACAAAGTATTGATTGCATAATAATGTGATGTCAACAGCACAGAATAATCGTGTTTGCAGGTGGGAGCTTTACATACATTATACAGCAAAGGTTTTACTGTTGAAATGGAAACATAATTCTAGCAGTATGTATTTCTAGAAAATAAAGCATTATTCACATACTAATACCCATCTTCTACATCATGATAAAGCATTATGATCTCTCTCCTGAACTGACTAATGAAAAAGGAAAAATTCAGTGTTTAGTATTAAATCTGATGTGGATGACATTTAAGGTCATGAAAGGCAATCTTAGTTGTACTGAAATCTTTTAATCTTATTTGCAGATTATTCCATCAGTGGCTCCCTGGAGTTGCAAAAGGATTTTATTCTCATATCTTTATTATTTAATTGAATGTTGAAAGTGTAACATATTGTAAATTGCTCTTAATTTAAAAAAGTACTTTCTTTTTTCAACATCATAGCATTTGCAGAGCTACAGAGTACTGACTCAGAAATATACCTGGGCAAATTCAATAGTAGCATATAAAGTGGTTGGATATAATTAGGTAAGGAAATGACTATAGGGGGTGAAGTACATAATCATACTCAATTGTGATTCAACAGATGTTCAAAATGACTGTAACTTACACCAATCTGATGTAACAGCCAAATTTGATTTCTATGTTATATCAGATGCAATTCCCATTGAAATCAGCAGGTCCAATTAATTAGGGGTGTCAGACTACTGAATTCTGTAAGCAGGAATATATTTGGCCCTGTGCAAACACTGTGGCAAATTAGATGGGCGTTGGTATGTTTTTCCCTTTTGTACAACCTACTGTTTCCTCTCCTTAGTGTTTAAGATGTTGCTGTTCTTCATACATACAAAAACACCTGGACTTCTTAACCTCCAACACCTCTCCAAGGTCTAAATTTTGGCAGTTGAATCCAAGGCAACTTTCCCAACAGCCTGAGTAGCCAACCCAAGAAGAGTTTCCTGGCTGGCTGAACACACCACCAGCACTGAGTGTCCAATTTCTGTAGGAGTAGTTCAGAGCTTGTCTTCACTATCCAGCCAGCCCAAGGCTGAGCTCCTGTCTTCACCTGGCCTGGACTGAAAGTTTTCTCAGCAAAGCTCTATCAACAAAGTCAAAACTTTTTTCTGTTTTTTGTTCTTACCTCTGTTCACCTGGAGATACAATTCATGGTTACTGCATTAAGGTGAAGAATGTATCTCTCCTTCAAATTACAGGAAGAGACAACAATGTGAGTGGTTTTAGCTTGCATGCTTGATGCAAAACTGGAAAAATCCCTCCATGAAGACAATCTGAACCTGGTTTCTAATCACTCCCCTACATGGGCCAGCCAGTCTGTGTCTAAAGGCTTTTCTTCTGGGTTTGAAGGTACTTTGGAAAGATGCTAGAGGGTATGGGACAAACTGTCAAACAGTAACAGCAGAACTTCAGTGATGAGGCTAAGGATGGGCAGACTTCGTACTTCAGTGACCAGCCATGGCAGAAGTCCTCTGAAGTAGTTATTTCGGCCATCTAACATTAAGCTTTCCAGCAGACCCTCTTTCCTGGTCTGGTCCCCCTAGGCAGTAGAAGCCAATGGAGAAACCACACTGTGCACGTCCATTGATGCTGCATTACCTGGAAGCCAGGCAAAGCTGCAGGAGTCTTTGACACCAGTAGAGGCACCTGCAGGATTCCTGGGTCCTGGAGGTGAGGCCACCTCTCCCTGAAAGCGATGCCATCTGCAAAGGAGCCTAGTACAGTGTTCTCTCACTACGTTCTTCCACGCATTTCTTGTAGGACAATCTGATTCATTTATTTCCTGGCCACTGCAGAGCTATCTCTGGTAGGTATTTATACAGCAACAATTGCAAACCGCTTGTGCACAGGTATTTATAGAGCACCAATCACATGCAGTTGTGCCTAATGACTGATATTAGCATGATGTGTCAAATACAAATTCCTTCTCTGAAAACAGCAGGGTCCAAACAACTCAGCTAATGAAACAGGCAATGCAGAACACATATGTGGCACCACCTCGCCTACCCTATTTTTGACCGTTAAAATAAATTATATGGATCTCAAGTACATGAAAATAACACAACAAGACTACCTAACTTGCATGCATGTCAATATCTCACAGTGAGGCTTACAACAGGGTTTTCTTCCTCAAAAGCAAACCCTTTGCATAAATCAGCTCTTTGGTGATAAAGTAAAAGGACTGCTGCTAGTGCTCAGCGCAGGGCAGAACAGAGCGGCTGAGTTCTCCCTTTCCTACAGGAGTGCCTGGGTTCACAGCATGGGACTGTCCACGCTCAGGCAATGTCCACCTTGCAGCATGAATTAAAGTCCAGTGCCCGCAAGGCAGAACAGTGTTAGCCCCATTCTGTGCTCTGGGAAATGGTGCAGCTCAGCAACCAGCCTTGTGTTGCAGTTAAGTGACCAGCCTCATGTTGCAGGCAGGATTTGACGCACAGAAAGACTTGCAGGACAGCACTGTCATCACAGCGGTCCCTCCTTCCCCTGTGCAGCCTCCTTCTCTCTCTTCCAGTCTCCTCAACAATTAAATAAAATGAAGGTTATTTCAAAGAGACTAACTTGCACTGTGTTATACTGGGCTGATTTATGAAGTGAAAATATTGTTGATGCTACTCTCTCATGGAAGCAGAGGCAAGGAAGCAGATGAGAGGAAGTACCGGAGACACACAGATGTAATCCACGCTTGCCCAGAGAACAGAAGGACATACAAATTGTCATGCTGGCACAGGACAGTTGTCTGGCTTATTTGTTATCAGTCTGTGGCAACAGCCTGTATCAGGTGCATTAGAGGAATGTCAGAAACACTGCTGACGTTGACTGTAAAATTACTTGCCCATCATGGAAATGTTTTCAAAGCATAAGCAATCAGTGGTTGGTCTATAACCTTCTGGGTCACCTCTCCTGTATTTGTGTATGTCTCTAGGCTAACTGTGAATATAATACCTGAAGTATTTGTAAATTTATCAGAAACCTACCTAATGGATTGAATTCATAGTTTTCATTAATTTAATACAGTGTCTCTGAGAGTCAGATTCTGCATTTGAAAATCGTGCTTATGACACATGATATAGATGCACTTATTTTCTTTGAAAGCACACAAAAATAAATATACTTGAGCCAGAAATCTCCCACTGTGGGGAAAGGTGGCTCTCTTTCAACCACAGATACTGCTCTGCACCTGACAGAGGAAAACACAACATAGCTGCTGTAATGGATAGATGTTACAACCGACTGCTTAGATTCCTAAGATAATATTTTTTTGCAAAGAGGTGTGCATGGCTGGATGTTACTTTGAAATCAAGTCCTGTGTGCATGAGAGAGAGAATAGAGGTGTGCAAGTAGTTTTCAGATCTACATGGATATACCTGCACAGCTCTCTATATAAATATTAAATATACATATACATACAAAAAATATATACATATATACACGCATGTACAAAAGCTGGTGCATTCAGGAAACAGATTCCAAACTGGGAAATAAAATTCTTCCTTTATTCTCACAAAGGGCAGTGAGAACAGATTTTGTGGCATTATTCCTGTTAGCAAAGGCAGGCAGGGTGATTGACTGATCAATTGATTTTGATCACAGTAATGGCAGATATTTTGCTATAATGGCCAAAATCACTAGTTGGGAGCATTATTGCTCTCTTTAAGTAAATGTTTGCAACCCAAAGGTGATACTTTATAAATTTTATCCAAGCCCCCCCTCTATCACTATTACCACTGTTTTAGTGACAGTGGTGAAAAACACCCAGGAAGTCAATTACTGCAATTTTGGTTTACCTCCAGTGAAAGTGCTGTCAGGTGACATTAGCAAAGGAATCAAATGCACATACTTGAAAAGGTATGCTATTGTGTGATCACATCATGAGCAGTTCAAACTAAAAGGTGTGCCATATATATAAAATAAATATGCAAAACATCTACAATAATATGATTCACTATCAGCTGCTGGAGGTCTTAGAAAGCAAAGCAAAGTATCAGGGCAGAATTTTTTCTTTCTTTCTTTCATTTTATTAATGGTATGAACAAAGACAGCAACACTGCCCTTTGTGCCAGCTTAGGCCTAGAAACATTTCAAACAAACTGATGTTTCATCCTACATTCAAAGAAGAAAAGTTTTAAATAGGATCCACAGGTTTGATATACCTAAATCCTCCAGAATCTTGTTCTATTACTTAGAGTCTAAAGCTTTTTTGAGAATCCTACCTTGCATAACTCTTTATGTAAAATAAAGGCTGTAATTTTTCATTTGCTAACTTCTGCAAACTCAGTGCTAATGTTTCCGAAACACTTCTTTTCTCCCCACAGTCACACACTGGCTGCTTCTCTCTCTGTCCATGTAATCTCCCTTCCCATCATCTCTGTTTCACCTTTTTGCCCTTACCATGATTCTCTTACTACTCAAGTGGCTCAGAGTCTCCTATCTATTTTCCCAAACTGCTCTTTTTCTTCCTTTTAATAGCGCTGCTTTACCAAGTATTCATTATCGGCTGTGCTTTCTGGTCTTCCTCCTGTTTCTCTACACATCTCCCAGTGATTCTAACCCAGGCTATGCTCTATGAACTGACACACATTGTCTCATAGCAAAAAGTATTCCAGTGTGTTGCATACTTAATTTGTGAAAATTCACAAGTTATGGAAAAAGTAAAATGCCAAGAAAGTTTTTCCACAGATCCCTCTGGCCAATAGTCTCAAGAAGATTCAAACCCAGCAGAACCCCCAACCCTCAAGAGCCTTAGCACATACTTACAGCTTTCTCCTGTTTCTGCAGCATGTGACATAATGGTTTACATAGAAAGGCCAACATACTTATCTTGAGATTTGACAACCTTCCTCAGTGTGGACTTCAGAATTTAAATGTTTCCATGCTCCCTTATCTAACACCTTATTCTTTCTCACATTCCTGTTATTTAAATGGGTGTGCAGTCAGAGTAGGTTAGTGAAAATCATTTATGGAAATGTATGCTGCTTAGTTTTCAAAAAGATTGTATTTCAGCTGTCCTTATTTCAGATCACAGCACATGGGCTATCATTTAAAACTTGCAGATACTCAGAGAAATACAGACAAGTCAGCTACCTTTAACAGTAAAGGTGGTATCTCTAGCACAGACTGCATAAACGTTACATGTGAGCGTGAAAACACACATAGGATTTGCAAAATATATAAGCATTTTCAAAAACCCTTGCCTTTGAAAATATCGGACTTTCTTTCTGAAGGGAAGCTAGAGCGACACAGGGAGAAGCTGTTTCCTAATCAGGTGCTGCCTGTACCCAAACAGGGTAATCTAATTTGCAAGTAGGTGACCTATATGTCTGGACATACCTGATTATTTATTCAACTAATCAAATTATATTGTGTCATTTGACGATAGGATGTACACAGTGCTGACACGATGGGTTTTTTTGTCACCAGATAAGGGGAATTGATTCTAATCTATATTACTTTTGTTAGTCATCAACTCTTACACCTAGACCTGCCAAGGGGAGCACGAATACATTTTGTGAAGTTCAATAGCACACATATCATTAGGTCATAGTAAAGATATGCATTGTTAACAAAAAACCCCACCCAGTCACCATCATAATTTGATGAACTTTTTCTATGTACCAGTAGTTTAAGGGTGAAAGCACCCTTCTGCCCCTGTCCCACCAGCCAGTGTGATGCACTTGCCCATTTCCACTTTTTCATTTTTTTCCATCATAATCTTTTTTTAGGAAGACATCACTGCATATTAGACTGCATCTGCTGAGAAACCTTGCCTCTTGTTATCCCCAAAAGCACTGAAATCTTAAGAATACCCTCTGTTCCCCTGTGTGCATTTGCAACGCCTGATTTATAATTAATTTCGTGTGTCATAACCTGGACAAAAGGGTGTCCTTTTTTTTTGTTTTTGATTGACTGATTTCATCCTCTAACAATATCTACTGCAAAGGTCAATGAACAATTCTTCCGAGATATCTGCAAGGGGTGGGGGGACTCATCAAGAAGGGTTTCTGTCTGTGTGACCTGATGAGGAGCAGCGACTAAGGCCTCAACGGATCTCGGTATTTATCGCATCCTTCCTCCCTTCTTTTTTTTTTCGATGACCCAGTAGGTTATTTCAGTGGGGAGGAGGAGCGGAGAGAGAGGGTGCCGAGGACTTAGTAGGAAGGAGGAAAGCTTTTCAAATACGTAATTATAAGCCGCTCACAGAGCGAGCGAAGCGTCCCCTGCGAGAAGGGACGGGAGTGCGATGACAGTAATTGTCGTCGTTGTTGCTCCCCCGGGTGGGGGGGGGGCCCGGGAAAGGGCAGGCGGCTGATCGCGACTCCGAGGGTGGAAGCCGCCGGGTCTCACCGCTGCCACCTCCATGACCCTTCCTGCGTCACCGCCGCGGGTGGGAGCTCCGTTGCCCCACTGCATCGCGGCCGCCCGCGGCCCCCACTTCCTCCGGTCCGGGGAAAGGCCCGTGGGGGAGCGGTGGCCCCGCGAGTGCCCGGGTCGCGGCTGCTGGAGGGGGGCGAGGGGAGGCAGAACGACATCTGCCAAGTCAGGCGAAGTTTGCGGCAGCGTAGCGGGGCCCCGGGGGGCGGCGGGGGTGTCACAGCGCCAGCGCAGCACCGGGCACCCCGGCGAAACGAGTGGCCGGACAGCGGCCGTCGCCGCCGCACCCGTGTCTGCGACGGGCGGGCAGCTGCAGCAGCCGCCGCAGCACTTCGGCGCGTCCCAGGGAGCGCCCGCGCCTCGGCGGCGGCGGGTCCTGGCACAACCCGACCTGGCACGGCGTGGCCCGGCTCCCCGCGGCGGGGCCCGCACAATCGGCCCGGCGGGGCAGGTCCGGCGCTCCGCGGCGTTGCTCGACTCCCGGCGCGGCCGTCGCTTGCTCGGGTCTGCCCCGCGCTGCCTCCCCGCCCTGCCCCACCCCGTTTTGCCCCAAAGGGTGCCCGTGGCAGAGAGCGTCTTCTCCCCGGAGCAGTCCTCCTTTGGGGCGCTGGACGGAGTAAATACAACTTCAGCTGCCGTGGTCGCTTTCATCCCTTTCCTTCCTTCCCCCCCGCCTCCCCTTCTCGCCTGAAAAGCGCAAACTTGCGCGGAAATGGTACCTCGGCTTGAATGCGAGTCTAACCAGCCTATTAAATATGATCAACGTACCGTTTGCATGGAATGAAACCTTTCCCAGTCCTGATTGCTCCAAAGGGGAATCACGTCCTACCTCCCACCTTCCCGATCTTCATTCTCCCAGTGTACACACGCTTGTAATTACCGGTGATTGTGCTAATGCAACCCTGAGCAAAAGCATGCTGGTACTATGGAGAGGGAAGGCAAAGGAAATACCGTTAATTTAAGACAATGTACATGTGGATTATGCTCGCTCTTTTCGACATCACCCTATAGATACTACACGTTAAGCATCAACCCAAACATCAGTGCCTCGTTTCCTTGTCTCCTTTTTTCCCCCCCGTGGGTTTGGGGTTTTTTTGCCTTTTTTTTTTCTCTTTTTTTCTGAACAACGGATCACCGGGTGATCTGGAAATAAATGATGGATCGCTTCGTGGACCGGCGAAAGGAGAGAAAGTGAGAAGACGACTTGTTAGTCCTGACTCTAACCAAGGAGAATGCTGCCTGATATCATTCCTGCCGTGATTGCTTCTTACATAACTCTCTGTATTCACTGCAGACCGCTTCGCTCGGTGGGGGGGAGGGGGGGGGGGGTTGACCCGAGTATAATATCACGTCGGGCCTTCTCCGCACTCGATTCCCCTCCTTCAGGAGAGCGGGGCTTCGCAGCGTGATCATTAACTTCGGTGATCATCATTTGGTTTCTTCTCAAGAAGGCTGAACGGTCTTTTCCTAATCTATTTTTTTTTTGTTTTTATTTGTTCGGATGACATTCGCTGTTCCGCTCGCCCCCGCCCCCGCGGCGTGCACGCGCGCGCGCACACACACACACACACACACACTCACTCACACCCCTTTTCATCATCAGCAAATAAAGATTAGGTGGGCAGATTATAGAAAGCGTTTTCAGTCCTGTGCTGATCTTTATTCCAGAGCCTTTGTGATGATATTGATGATGATGATGGTCAAGTGGACAGTTTGATTTTTGTGTTTGGAGCTAGTTATAAAGAATCAATATTATATCAAGGGGTAACTTTCGTGATAAAGGACTTTAACCACTCCGGCTATTCATCATAAGTCTGTAGCAAGCAGATAGGTCAAAAGAAATTATATTGCACTAAAGAGTGTGTCTTCTTATCTCTCCTATACCAGGGGAATAAGGGACAAGCCGATCGATACAGTAGCTGCTGTATACTTCTTGCAATTATCAATAGCTGATTTCGTCTTTTGAGGCCTGCATCTATTAATACAAACTAATAATAATCTTCTGAGCATATCTGTAGCCAAGGGGATGAAAGTTTTTATACTTGACGGCACTATTTATATAGCTAGAGTTAGTGAACAATGTTACATCGTTTGTGTGTGTGTGTGTGTGGTATGCATATATATACACACATTTTAAGATTTATCTCACTTGTCATTTTCGGAAGCATACAGATTTTTGCAAAGGGGCTAAAAGGACTGATTTTATATGCACGCTGTGTTCCTACATGTACTTCCTCGAGTATGTGCTGACAGACATGCGTTGCAATACAAATACAGTGGTTTAATATATACAGTACCTATGCATCTATATGAGTGCATGACATGTACGTATGAGCTTAAATGTATGTTGTCTTGATAATATCCCCACAATTATGTATATTACAAATATTCTAAAAAGTATTTAAAATTGTTGCTTTAATGTATAATCTCTTAGGTTAAAGAACGGAAGTGGATGGTAATTGGAGTTTGCTAAGTGTGAACATAAGCTTTTGTGTATATGAATCGATGTTTATTTAGATCCAAGGGTAGCATGATATTAAATAAAAGGAAAAGTAACTTAAATGTTTAAGGCAAAACGTTTAGGCACGGTTGTGCTGTAGACTGGTTCTATAAATCTCGTGGTGGGGCTAGTTGCTTTCAACAAAAAAAAAATTGTAATAGAAAAGAAACATCTTTATAATTGACATTTGACATGCTGTTTGGGTTAGGCTGTGGTAGACCAAGCACAGATTTCCCTCTGATGGAAACATTTATCATCGTGATTGCTGCAGAGTGGCAGGTGGTGTTATCAATTACCTCTTCTTACCAATAATAATATTAGTATGGTAATATCTTTGCTCATGTGAGAACGAATTAGCGGTCAGTTGTTGAGGCTTTAAACAGACAAAATTGTGCTGGATTTAACCCCAGGGTCCTCAAACAAAAGTTGTGGTGCAGAAAGGGAGTGGGAAGATGCTCCTTCAGCTTGCCACGAAGAGTAGAAGATGATAGAAAATAAAGCCCAAATAATTGCACGCCCCTTCAAATAAAGTTGCTGAGCAAAATAATAACTGTGAAAGACAGTAGATGGATTGCACGAAACGTCAGATCCATCTTATCCGCATGTTGGTAACTTCGATGGGTTTAAGAACAACAGCCTCGTATAAAGCATAAGTGTAGACTGAACTACTTATAAGCTCTTTGTAGAGTCAATCTTGTAGATAAGCTTTCTGAAGGTTTTTATTAACTATGAATAAGGATAAAAAAGCAAACGCGTAACTAGGTGCCCCATTAATGTAAAAAATAAAGTACTGGCTGGTAAATAATATTATTAAGCTGGCGGAATAATAACGTGTCGCTTCTGACGATGAAATCAACATCGCAAAAGACGACGACAATTAACAAATTAGATTTAATTACGGAGAGAAAAACAACTTTTGCTTCCTATCAAAAGTAAAGTATTTTAGTGGACCCACCAGTCACGGCGAGGGGGACGCGATCGGGCGCGGTTTGCGCCGGGACACGCGTGACTGCCGGCCGCGCAGCTGCCGCGCACACGTGCGCGATGCCGCGTCCCCCGCTCGTCTGCGCGCACCTACCTACGTGGGTGCGCAGAGATTTACGCGGCCAAGCGATTCCCCCCCCCCCGGCAGCGGCCGTGTTTTTCGCAGCCCAACTTCAGCGAATGCATCTTTTTTTTTTTTTTTTTTTTTTCCGCCCTCGAGTCCGGAAGATTAATTAAAAGGTCCGTGGAAAACTTTGCAGTGTAATGGGGAGCCGGGGCGGGGGGGGGGGGGGGGGTGGAGGCAAGGGCCGGAGGAGACGCCTATCACTTCATAACTTTCCACTCGCCTCCCGAGCCCTCTGCACTGTCAGGGTTTTCCACACAGCTCGGGCAGAAAGTTTCCCCCGACGATTTGCGCCGGTCCCGGCGGTGCCCGCCGGAGCCGGGGCTCGGCGGCGCGTCCCCGGCGGGGGGAGGCGGGGGGGAACCAGCGGCCGCGCCGCCCGGCAACTTGCTCGGTGACCCCCGCGTATTGCGGCGGGTTTTTTCTCCAAGTGAAAAAGTGGAAAGGAGAGCGGCGTAAGGGAAAAGAAAACCATAAAATGTATCACTTGTAACCCTAGAATATGTTAATGTCAAGAGATACAAATCTGGTAATTATGCCTTTCTTGCCTGTTGTGTTCTCCATTGTTCATTAAACATTAAAGATGTGATTATTTAATTTTCCACTTAAAGATTCTCTCACGTTCCGCAAAATCATATTCATTTTCAATCATTTTAATTTTGCAAAGGACAAAGTTTTGTTTTTATAATGCCGTCAATAAGCTGCCTTTTCTTCTTCCTTCCCCCCCCCCCCTCACATCGCGCTATAAGAAAGGCACTTTTTAAAAGCTCTTCAAGAAATCGTCTGCTGCTGGGGGAACTACCAGGCACTGGGCAACAAAAACCGCCAAAGTTTAGGGGAGAAAAAAAAAATGTTGCCTGAGCAACAGCAACAAATCCTTTCAAAAGACGACTGGATGAAAATTGACGCATTTCTGGTACTACTGCAATTGGGAAAAAATGTCTGAGCGAGGTGAAAGTGCGTCCTCTCTCATTCCAGGCAAACGTTTCGGTCACAGAGGGTAGCTGAGCCCCTGCACCTAAAGCAAGTCGGAGAAAGGTACCTCTCGGCTTTTCAAGGAGAAGCCCTAACTCCAGCTTCCCACTCGCGGCTGCGGGGCTAAGGGTTACTTGAACGCCCGCAGACGCTCGCTTTCACCTGCACGCTGCCTACAATATAATGCAGCATATACACACACACGCGTAACGTGTTATTCTTGTGCGCCGGGTGCAATAAATCCCTACTTCTGACGGAAAAAAAAATGCTCAATTAATGGTCTCATTCCCTCCCACTTCATATTAGAAAATTACATCACATTTCAGCCATCACGATCGTCTCCAGATATTTTAAATGAGACACCTTCGGTGCGACCAAACTTTCAGCAAGGATGGATGCACGGAGAGAAGATGCATTAGAATTTATAGACAGTAAACAAGTTTTTTTAATTATAAAGGGGCAATCATTGCGAGGGCTCTCGTGTACACATTTCCCTAAACGAAGGACAGAAAAGTATACTCGTCTAATATCTAAAAGGCATTGATTTGACGTTTCACTGTTGTTTCCCTTTAGGGTCGTTCCCGTTTCTAACGAATACCTGCACCACAGAAATCGCTGATTGTATGCATGTCAGCAAACTATCCGGAGTGGCCTGAACTGTCGCCTCTAACTTTATTTGGTTTGCCTACCCACATAAAAGCGGGGAATACACTGAAAGCCCAGAGACACAGTATCACAACGCACGAGATAAAGCGAGCTATCAGCAGGGAAAGTTTACACAGAGGAGTCTCCCAAAGAAGCCGGGGTTAGTGTGTTTTAAGGACTAGGGCTGGATTACACGGGCCGGGGTGGGGGTA
Source organism: Grus americana (assembly GCF_028858705.1). NCBI lineage: Eukaryota > Metazoa > Chordata > Aves > Gruiformes > Gruidae > Grus > Grus americana. The sequence continues at coordinate 103,142,086 of NC_072853.1, forward strand.
TTAGGAGCAAATCCCTTTCACTGATCCCCAGCCCCATACGCTGAGCTGCCCGCCGCCCTCCCGCCCCCGCGCCGCGCCCGGAAAGGTGGGCTGCGCCTCCGCGCCCCAGTGAGGGCCGGCGCCGGGGCCTCTCGCCGAGCGCGGCACGGGGCGGGGGAGGACGGGCCGAGCAGCGCGCAGGGACCCGTCTGCAACTAACAGTTAAAACAAAGCAAAACAAAAACCCCCCAAAAATTAAAAAAAAAACCAAAACAAAACAGCGGAGGGGGCGCAGGGACTGCTCCAGCCCCAAAACCACACACGCACACCCAGGCGCGGAGCTGCGCGCCCAGGCAATGCGCGTACTGCGGGGCCCTGCGCGGTGCGGCGGCGATCGGCGACGGTGGGGTACATCCTAGCGGTGGCTCCCTGCCATGGGAGCCGGGCTGGCCGCGCTCCCCGCCCGCCCCGGCGGAGAGGGAGGCGGGCAGGGACGGGGACGGGAAGCGGCAACTTGTGGCAGCGGCCGGGGCGCTGGAGCTGCTGCTGCGCGGCGGCGGGGCCGCCCGCCTCCCCGGGGGGGCGGACGGGGCGGGAGGGGACGCGAGGCGGCGGGACGGGGCGGGGGAGGCTCGGCCCGGCTGCCCGGCAACTTGTAATGCGATAGAGGGGAAAGCGGGGGAGGGGGGGGGAAGTCTCTCTCTCCCCCCCCCTTTTACAAAAAAAGGGGGGGGGGCTGGGAGAAAAGCCGCTGTTGGGAAAGTGCGTGCAGAGAGGGTGGCTCGGAGGCGGCGGGGAGCTGATCGGGCTTGCGGGGCTGGGGGCAGCCCCGGCGGCGGCCCCGGCAGCGCGGCACGGGAGGCGGAGGAGGAGGAGGAGAGTAGGAGGAGCTGCCGTGTGACCCGCACTGCTCCCAAACTTGAAAGTTTATCTGCCCGAAATCAACAGCGGCCGCGGTGCGCACACTGCTCCTCGGCGCGGAGCGGAGGCATCGACCGGGGGAACCGCTGCACAGGGAGCGGCTACCGGCGCCGCTGCGAGCAAGCCGAGGCAGGGGAAGGGGGATCACCCCTGCGACAACAACAACAGCCGCCCCCCACCCCCCAAATCTAGGAGAGGATCGATACTATTTGCTGGAGACCAAGGACTTGCTCATCGGCGCACACGCGAGACCGCTGTCATTAGCTAACAGGACACACGACTGAGCCGGGGGGGGAGTGGGGGGGAGGGTGAGGAGTGTCACAAAAAGTCATTACAACCTGAGAGAGAGAGGGAGAAAGAAAAAAAACTTCCTACCAATAGACAACAGGAAGTGACCACCACCACCAACGGGGAGTCTCTGCTTGGAGAAAGAAGCTGCAAGACAAAGAAGGAAGGAGAGGTGAAAGACAAAACTGCCCAAGGTCTTCTGCGTTGTGCGTGCGTGCGCTTTCGAGAGAGAACAAAAGTCAGCCGGGAAGGGGAGACAGAGAAAGACCGACGGAAAAGGAGACAGGATGGAGGAAGAGCTAAAGACAAGCATGTGAAGATCAAGGGGAAAGAAGAGCAGAGCGACACACACGCACACTGAAAAGAAAGGGAGAAAGAAAAAGCATACACAAAACTTTCTTTTCCTCCTGGGAAGAAATTACTCACACGGACATAGAAATCAGATGCCTTGCAGATCAACTTCTGGGGAAAGAGTGACCAAGAGAGAAGAGGACACAGTGATGTGAAGAAAGCAAGCAAGCAAGCGAGCCAGAAAAGAAAGCAAAAGAGCAGAAGAAAGCAGAGCAAAAGAAACTGAGAGCCGTGGAGGAAGAAAAGCGAAGATCGTGACCTCCCCCAACAAGTGAACCTTGCACATATGTTGTGTAAAGTGTGTGCAAAACAGAGCCCTCCTGTGTGGTGCGTGTGTGTTTCGCCGGTGCTGCCGCCGCCGCGGTCGGTGCCTCTCGCAGGCGGCGCTGCCAGTGCCGGGGAGACGCATCATTTGGCGGAGCGAAGCGGCTAATTGCGGAGCCCCGTCCTTCATTTACATATGCAGCCTGAGTCCGCTGGAGCCGCGCCAATCCGCGCTCGCCCCCAGCACCATTAATCGCCATGCATTATTCACAATCATAATTACAGAGCCCCATGCGCGCTCCGCGCAGCCGCCCCAGCCCGCCGCGCACACCCCACCGCACCGCGCACACCCCGCCCGGATAATCCCCCACTCGCTCACCCACTCACTCACTCACTCCCAGTTTCGCTGGCTGGTTAGCGTTTCTTTTTTTTTTTTTGGTTGTTGTTTGGTTGCCTTTTCTGTTGTTGTTTGGTTGGTTTGTTTTGCAACTCGACTTTTATTTGCGAACAGTTATTTCCAGCCCCCACCCCCCTTCCCTCGTTCCCAATTCCTCCCCCCTTTCCACCTCCACGTCGCTGATGCCTCTGCAAAAAGCAGAGTCAAGACGGCTCAGTTAGCAGCATGTCTCGTCGAAAGCAAGCGAAACCCCAGCATCTCAAATCGGACGAAGAGCTGCAAGCGGAGGTAGTTTCTGAGCACGGTAAGGGCTCCCGGCACCTCTTTCTCCTTCTCTCTCTCCTTTTGTGAGTGTGTTTCGGATGGAGATAGGTGGATTTATGGTGATGGTGAACATGGGAGCGCAATTACTCTGCAGCGGGAGAATGGGAATTAGAGCAGCTGGGGGAAGAGGCAGCGGAACTGAGAAGTTAGCAGTTTAGCCAAGTTTCTGCAGCCCACCCCCTGACTAACCATCCCTCCCAGCAGCTCCCTCCCGGCCTCCCGAGCGCTTTTATCGCGGCTGGGCTCGGCGGCGGGGCGAGGCCCTCCCTCCCCGTGCACCCGGGCTCGGGCAGCTGCATGAGGGGGCACCCGGGAACAGCGCCTGCCGCCTCCTCCACTCCGCTGCACTCCCTCCCTCTATTTTTTGGGGTACCCTTTTTTTCTCCCCCCCCCACCCTCCCGGTAGAGCTTGGAGCGGGTGGTAGCCACGTTCCCCTCGCCCTGCCGGCAGGAAAGTTGGGGCGGCCGGGGCCGGGGTGCCCCGCCTGGAGCTGCGGACTCCGGAGAGTCCCGCGGGCTGGGGGCTGCCAGGCCCCGGGATGCGCCTCCGGGGCAGCCCCACCGCGGCCGGTGCCAGGGGCTTCCCCCCTCCGTCCCTGGCCGCCCGGCGCAGGCTGCGAGGGGAGGCGGGTTTCTGGGCAGCCCGCTTGGGCTTTGGGCTGCACCGGCCGCTCCCCCCCCGTTTGCCCCGGCAAGCGCCGGGGGAGCGGGGGGACCGTCGCTTGGCGGCGGGCAGGGGACCCCGGTAGGAGCGGGCAGGGCCGCTCGGGTGCTCGGGGGTAGCGGAGTTGATTTCATTATTTTCGAGAAGGTTGAGCAGCAGCTTTTCGCCCCCTCCCCCCCGCGCTGCCTTCCCCCCCTTTGCCTCCTGGCTCTGCTGCGACTGTAATTATTATCAGTGGTAGGTGACACGGAGTGCCACCACCGCCACCAGCCCCTGTCGCGCCGGCTGCAGGCAGTGGGGAAGGGTTATTTTCTCGCCCATCCGCCATTCTTCGCTCCCTCCCCACACGCAGCCACACGCACACTTGCTTTTATGCATCTGGGCTGCCCAGGCTGCTACTGAACAAGTGTCCAAAGCTCGAAAGATTTGGGCTGTAATCACTTCTTATTTCCATGTAGCTGTAATTTTTTCAAGAAGACGGCTGCAGCATGTTTTTTTTGTTGGGGGTGGTTTTTTTTGTTTGGGGGTTGTTTTTTGGTTTTGGGTTTTTTTTAGTTTTAATTTCCTTAGTAGTCCTTGGCATTGCAGTGTGCAAAGGCATGCCATAGCCCATACTCACTTTTCCTGGGCTAAGTTGAGAGCTTCCACTTCAAAGTTTTTCTTTTCCTCTTTGCATAGAGCCCACTGTTTTCTTGGTTTCTCGCATAACCAAGTGGGAGCCCCAATGTTTTCTGCTTTCAGTGTAGGCCCTTGCTCCACTGTTTTATCCCCCCTCTCCCTCCCTTGGAAAAGAAAAAAAGTCATTCTCCTGCTTCAAAACTATAATGACTTTTAAGTTGCATCCGTGGGGAGAGAAAGGCAGCAAAGTTGAAGCCCGAGGAGGATTTTGACTATTGTATCTGAACTTTACAGCCCTGAAGCTTAAGGCAGCATGAATCCACTTCATCAGGTTAAAACATCTGTCAGACTGGCAAATCGTTAAGCCTCCTGCTCCCTCCCAGGGTATTTTGGGAGCCAGGGAGTGAGTCCCACGCTGTCCAGGGCTGCTACAGGAGCTATTGCCACTGCTCCAGGAAAACCCACTTGGGTGTTGACAATAACAGCCACACAGGGAAATGCTTCCTTCTGTCACAGTGAAGGAGCTAAGCAGTGCATTTTCAAAATTTTTTTTTCTCCTTAGGAAACGGTGTCCTGTAAAATAAATTAATATAGGCAAGCAGATGAGAATTAATATTTTATTATGTAAACAAGATTTGTTCAGCCCAGTCTCTGTTGGGGTGGGTTCTAGGTCTAAGATTTTATCACTAGCATTATAAACTTTTACATGCTCTGAATCCATTTCAATACAGAAAAATAAAACCCCACTACTTCATTATGACACTCCTGGTGAGTTAATAAATTGAAAAAAATTGTTAAACTAGGTTTTTGTTTTGTTTTGTGAATCTTATCTATGTAGCCATGTCACCCGAGATTAGAACAAGAGATATGCTAAAAAGAAACGCTTGCATATGGTGGGTAGATTAAGGACAAAGAATCTTTTTGTCATGGAAATGGTTTTTTTTTTTCCCCTTTTTTGGGGGGTTTTGTTTTGTTTACTTCATCACATAGAATTTCTCACACTTGGTTTGTTTTGTATTGCCCTCAATGACTACATGATCAAATGAATGGATTTATTTCTGCCGAATGAGAAAGACAGTCTTTCCATCAAAAGGACTACATTGCATCCCAGTGAGGAATTTTAAAGCGTTATTATTGTGGTCCCTGAATAGCACAAAATCGGCTTTCACAGCAGCCCTAAAATGCAACAATGTAAATACTTTTCAGCCTTAGAAGGCTGTTATCAAAATGTGCTATGTTTCCTTTTATTAAAACATATTTTAATTAATAGAGTGAAACCCTTCATAGTTAACATTTAACAAGCTAAAGTAGTGCTGTTGGTTTTGCACTTTCATTTGAGAAATGTGAACAAGGTGGAGACAGGATACAGGAGCAGAGGGCTATCTAGTGCACATTAGTGTAATGTAAATCATTTACACGTTATATTAGGAAGCCTAACGATTGCTATTCTGAAAGCAATTTTACAGGCCAGATACAACAAGCGCTCCAAATCTCGCAAATTAAAACACTTCTTGTCAAGTCAGTGTTCTTCGTTTCTGTTCACAGCTGTAATCAAGATATTGCTACAGTTCCTGAGAATATTTTGCAATAGGCCAAAAATAGTTTACACAGTGCAAGAATATTTGTCAGTTTTAGAAAGTAAACTGTTTAAGCAGTATTATTTGATACATGTAGCCTTTTCACTAATTTGGCTATTTATCTTCAAAGGTGCAAGTTGTTGTTAACACAAGATTAAGCAAATGGAGCTTATTAGTTATTTAATGAAATCGTGTTTAATATGACCTCAAAATAGATTTTATTAATTCCTGTTTAGAAATGAATGTGCCGTAAACATGAAGTGAAGGGACATTCACAGTAGCAGAGAGAAGCCTGGCAGTTTGGGGAGCAGAATGGAAGATAAACATTAGGCCGGATTTTAAGTTGACTGGTCTCACCATAACTTTTGTGCTAATGTTACCACAGAAGTTTTAGAATCAGAACAAATAATTTTATAGCCATCTTGGGCTACAGCATAACACAACTGCATTCAAACAGGGCAATGTCATAATGGTGAGAAACTGTTGGAAATCTGAAGATAATTAGCAATGTCATCAACTACAGATTTACTCTCAGAATTGTTTGAAATTATTTGTTGAAAGTGAAATGCTAAAAATACTTTCTTAATTTTTAAAAGAAGTGTTAACAAACAGCTGGTGATGATATATTACTTGAATAATTGCACTGTAGAAGAGTGAACAAAAGATACCTGTTTAAAAAAACTCTTTGGGGTTACTAAATTAGAAGATATAATGGCAATGATTTAAAAACAGCAGCAGAAGGACTCAAATGACTGCCTGTAGAATACAATAATCTCAGTTTCTCAGTAAACACAAAGTATTGTAATAGCTAGAATTACATTTCTAATACACTTGCCAAATTCAACAGATTACAAATTAGAATTATAGATACAATGCCCATGCTTCAACTCCGATTACTTTTTATATTAAAGCACCGATACAGCATTTGTATTTTTAAAGTAGGGATAATAAAAGGGGGTTTTTGTAATGCTGAAAAGTGATTCTTAAGAGTGTGCAAGTGAGGTACTGGTGAGGGTGATGACAAATGATGCTTTGGACTTTTTCATGCAAAGTTTTTGGCAAAGATGTATCATTGTTTAGTCTGAGGTGGAAGGGTTACCTTGTAGTGAACTGTGTAATGACAGTTTTCTAATGTGCCTTTTACAATAATTTTTTTAAAATACTGGACCTATTTTTTCCCCCCTACTTTTCGATACATACAACGTAGTCTAAACTAATGGATCCTTTTGATCCTGGTAAAGTGGGATTGGGCTGTGCAGTTTTGAGCAGTTTGTGACTGCACTTGGTGTTCTTCTGGAGTGTGTATACAGACGCACATGCTCCGTCTGCTACAACAATGACACAGTTCGCTATGGAGCAGCCAGCTTCATGTGAGTGTATTCACTCTATCTGCATATACAGAGGGTAAAAACACATTCTGGAGGGACATTGCTACGTACAAAATAGAAGTTATTCCACAGCGGTCAGACGGTATTGCCTCTAAAACTTGAGAAGTCACAAGCAGCTGTCAGTAAACATAAAACTTAGGTGATTTTTGCAAATGTTTGTTCTGAGGCAACTGTAAGAGAAGGCTTTTTGAAAAATAAAGGCTGAATATGCTATAAATTGTCCCTTTGATAAGAACTGGTAATTGAAACTTTATATAAATAGTTCTGCTATTGCAGTAGAAACTTAACATTCAGACTATGTAACATCTGTATTTGTATAATTTTTTAAATATTCTGTTTTGAATTGTGTTAGCAAAAGGAAAATACTTGGAATAATACGGAAACTACAACAATCAGCCAATTTGCTGGTGTTTGTATAACAATGAAAGTAGACAAAACTGGGTCAGATTTTATCTGGTGGTGCTGATCTTGAGGAAGTCTTACCATCTCCTGAGGCAGACATTAAGGCTCTTTTTTTTGGAGTGGGAGGGAGGAAATTTTGAAAGGTGTTGGTTTAAATTCTGTGTAATTAAGCTATTAATATGCATACATTTAGCTGTTGAAAATTGCTTCTTGCCTAAGAAAGAGGAAAAGCTACAATTCAAAAAATGGGTGGCATTTTAAAGAAAGAGTAAAAATAAACAAATTAATAGCGAGTATTAGTGCTATTTCTGAAAAATAGTTTGAGTCCTGGGAAGATTTTCTGGATATCTTTCCTTCCTTTGATTTGTTGACTGCCAAGCCAGGACAGGCATATCTGTTGACTATCCATCAGTCAGGACACGAGTCAATCACTTTTGCTGATAATAAACCAGGTCTGGCATGACATTAAAATAGTTAAGTACTGACACATTTTTCCAAAATAAAGCATGTAAAAATAATTTCTTTCGTAATACTGCATTTGTAAAATGAGAGTAATTTGCTATATATATTATTTTTTCAGAAGATGCATGAGTAAATCTAGTTCCAGCAGTAAATTTTTATTGAATTGTACATTTCAATGTAAAGAGCGAAAATCCTATTTCCTTTGCCCTCTTAAAATTTCCCACTAAATGTAGTGAGGGCTTTCCATTAATGAAAAAAAAAAAAGGAATTTAGTCCAAAATACACTTTTAGGAGCTGGTTCAGTTATAGTGCTGTTGGACATAAAGTACATTTCTTCTTATCAAGAAAAACCCCTTCAAAATTGGGAAAGCCAGAAAAATAATTGTTTAAAAGGGTGACAGAAAACCATAATGAAACACATTTAAAAATGTATTTCTTTTAAGGTGAAAAGTGAAAAGATAGTGCACTTAAGAGGGGGGTCTTTAGTATTTCCTTGCTGTACTTAAGTACAGAAAGTGAGCACACTTGAACAACATTTATTACAGGGTAAGCTACATCTTTAAAACCAGCCCTTCCGAAACTCTTGCTCTCAGTCTGTAATACTGGTTCGTTCTCCCCCGCTCCCCTTTCACCAGTCCCCTCCAAAATTTGGACCCTCTCACTGGTTGAAAAAGAAACACCAAAAAATGTCCAAACTTTTGACACAGAGAGCGAGGCACACCGAAATACTTGGGAAGGCTGTTGACCTCCTCCAGGAGCTGCCTGCCGACCGGCCGGCCGGCCAGCGTGGGGGCGCAGGTGGGTGGGTGCTGCGGGGGTGGGTGCTGCCCTGCGCGGTCGCGCAGCGGGCTGCTGCAGGAGCTCAGCCTGCAGCCGGGGAGAAGGTGGGACTGCAGAGCGCCGGAAAGCTTCCCCAGGACTCTCCCTGAGGGTGGGTAGTTAGAAGTGCTTTGACAAGGCTTGCTGATTTAACCTTTGCCTGCTTTGCCCTGCCAGGGGTGGCCACTAGATGTCAAGCTCATAATACAATTAGTACATCTGTGCAGTTGACCTTGGCAGCACGGCTTACCACTGTTCTGTTAAGTGTTAACACTGAATTTGAGTGTTAACTAGAGATCCCTCTGAGTTTGCTACATGCTGTACAGCTTATCAAATGCCCATCTAGTTCAGCACAAGTGTTTACAGTTCTTAAAAAAGGGAAAAGGTTCCCTTTTGTGAAGCCCAGCATCTTGAGCTGCTTAATTAACCCTGCAGGTGCCGCAGTATTTTTGTTTCAGTTAATCAAAACCGACTCGCTAGTCAGTGTTTCAGGAGATCCCTTCCACTGGTGCCATTTGATAATAGTATTTTATGATTTTGTTGATGTAGTAATGTCCCTAAAGCTGGAAATGATGAAAGCTAACAAATTTGTTTAGATCTTTATGTGCTTTGCTATCCTGTGCAATACTGCAGTGTACGAAATGGTAAATGAGCAAAATGACTGAGCTGCACAACTGGCATCAAATCACTCTGAGTCTGCTCTTTTAAGTACTCCTGCATGTGAGTAATTTTACTCAAAGGAGTAGTGCCATTGAGTCTGGTATTTGTAAGTTCAGTTTTGAGATGCTGAGGAGATGCAGGATTTGGTCCTCACATTGGCTTCTCTACTTGTGAGCCTCCAAACACAGATTTGCCAGTGCTTCTGTCGTTCAGAGAGTGGCTGGCTTCATTCTGCAGGGTGTTAGAGTAACGTAGTTTAGGATGTAGTTAATTATATACTTTTCAAAATAGGAAAGCTATTCAGAATCTAATGGTCTGCTTACTTCTTCTAGTTTATTTGTTTTGTTTTTTCAATCTTTTTCACATCAGCAGTTAGAAATATTGACCTCAATTTTTTTTTTTTTTTAGGATTCCCAATAAAACTTGATGCGTTCCAAATAAACTTAATTCCTACAAATACCAGCATATTTGTATACAAATTCTGCACAACCCGAAATTAATGTATACATGCCATAACAGCCAATTGAATAGCTGTTTATATGATTTTGAAAAACATGGCACAGGTCTTATTTAATATGATACCCTGAGCAAATATTCCAAACAATTTGTGAAGCTTGCATCTGTTCCACATCTGCGTACACGTAGAAAGGCACCAGTGTCTGAGATAACAGAGTGCTTCACTGCACAGATCAGAAACTGCAAATGTTTTAAACGGAATACAGTTAGTGCCTGTGCCACAGGTGGCTGTTACTTAACAAATTCTGAGATTAAGGCTACTGAATAGATCAAACCGAGTGTGCCAGGTCAGTACCAGGTTTTGCATAGCAAGAGTGCCCTCCACTGTTCAAATCCATATTAACAGCTTTTGTGGTCTGAGAAAAAGGACAGAAAATTTTTCTGTTGAGTCTGGAATTTCTTCTACATTGTTAAACACAGTAGGGGTCTCTATTTGTCTCCTCCTGTTTCACAGCTTGGGCTCAGTATGTGATAATTCATCTTTCTTTATGGGATTCAAAGCTATCATAAAGAGTTAAAAAGAATTAATTTGCAAGAAAATAAACGTGTTCTAACAATTTAAGAAAACTTTCTTTAAAAGCTCCATCAGTTGTAAGAGATGGTAAAGCTAAGGAAAAAGTAATACTGTTCTTCTCAAGGATCAATATGTTATTACAAGGCTACTGTTTCCAAACGAATATAATTTAAAAAACAAATTTATGGGGTTTTTTTTAATATAGTTTCTTACTTTATTTAAATTGTGCTTGGGAAAAAATAAGTTTGTGTATTCTGATGATAGGAGTAGTAAATAATTGTCCTGTATCAGTGTGCTATGCTCAGAGTTTTATTTATAATATTGCTTGTTTAATTATACAAAAATGCTGTGAGCTGCACTTTGAAATGATTATTAGATTTGCATGTGAGAGCATTTTATACATCTGTCTTCATAGTTAGCAGACATTTTACCTTTAGCCGACGTTAACAAATGCAGTTTTTTCTGAAACTTCTTCACAGTTCGTACACTGCTTCTCAGTGAAAGATCAGCCAGGTTTTTTTCTTCCTGAAAGAAATACTTACATTTAGAAAATATTAATTCAGTCTCAATTATGCAGCTCTGAATGTAGAGATAATAGGAATTCATGCAACACTTTTCCATGCTTTCATTTGTATTATTGTATATAGTCTAAAAAGAAGCTTCAGAAAATGTTTTACTCACACATTTGTTGGATTTCTTCACAAGACACTTTTGTTTGAATGCTTCAGGAAGGTATCAGCAATTTGAAATAGATGAAAGCCTAGAAAATGTTGATTCTCTTACCTGATTCTATCCAAGTGTCTTATGAATCATAGATAATTTGAGGATTCTGTGATGCAGAGTAACAAAATACAACAAAATACTGAATTGTCAGAGAACATTTGATTGTAATAGTCTTTATTTAATATAATTGAAAAGGTGCTTTTCAGGTCATTTATGTGTACAGAACTAGAAGTGATTTAAGTTAAGACAAAATTAAAGGATTCTGGAGCAAAGATGAAAGACAGTGGAGTAGGTTGGGGCTTTTTCCAGACTGGGAGTAGTTAGTCCTAAGAAAAGGGGCATTTAATAAAAAAGCATACGTTTTCAGAGTTAACCTGACTAGAACGTGATGTTTAATTTCAGTCTGTTTCAGAAAAGTAGATGGCAGCATTTTTGAAGCATCGATTCGTTATATTTTCCCTTGCACATCATGGAGAGGCTTTCCTCTCACACAGAGCAGAAAGACATATGCCTGCAATAAAAATTCAGAAGTAGTAGAGCCAGGTTTACAAATTCTGCGTGTGTGTAGTCAGAAGCTGTGGCAATTTTTTCTCAACTCTACACATTTCCTGATGGTGACTGAAGGACCCACGGCACCCTTTTCTCTCGGATGGTGAGAAAGCAGGCCAACACCGTTCTCCCCGCAGCCATGCATTGCTCCAGCCCAAAAAGCGTTTGGTGGGTACGCTTAGAGAGGGTGGCAGAGCAAAGCCTCCCGGCGTCAACCCTCACTGAGTCAGCAGAGCACCTGTGCGGCTTCAGGTATCACCATCGCAAAGTAACTTTCTCAAAATACCTTCGTTTGAATTTCCGTGGGCTAGTTTTAGGGCCAGACCCCAGCGATGCGAGGTGACAGCACTCTGCTGGAGCCATTGCAGCTCTGTGGGTTGGTACCTGCTTAGGAGCTTGCCCCGGGTACCGTTGAGAGATGTTGCCTGCAATTTTTCACCTGTTTTCATAGGGTAAGCTTTATGTGCTGTAATTCATCTTGCATCCCGTAGCAGCTTCAGATTAGTCTGTTAGCTGTTAGACTGCTAATGAGAAAAAGAAAATAAGTGAGAGGTTATTAGTGGCTGAGATCCTGACTGCTTGACAAAACTCCCATTCAACACCTTTTGTGTAACTAAGAACTGCAAAATTCAGCCCATGTCTATAAGATTAAGTAAGTGCTCGATTAATTCCCCCAAAGTCCTTGAAAATTTTTACTGCACCACATCCTCGCTGTAATAAGAAAAATGATTGTTTCTCTTCAGGAAAAATAAAAGAAAAAAAGATTAAATTCTTTGGTACTTAATGGATTTAATCACTTTGTAATATATCAGAAAATGAAAGCAAGCTGTAAAGCATAAGGAAACATGGAAAAATGCTGTGTTTTCCTGTAACAGGTATATGCTGTAACTTGAAACAAATTTTTTTTTCCACTTAATATTTTAACATTTAAAATTTTTAATAATCTGGAGTGATCATAAAATTTTGGTGTTTCTTTCTGTCATTCATAAAGTGATCAAGTTTTAACAAACAACAAAAATATCCTTTCATGTGGAGGCATATGCTTTTAAGCTTTATTCCCTGTTGAAGTCATTGAGGATTTACACTTCAAAAGCAACAATAAATACAGTACCTTAGTGCTTTCATATTAATAAGTACTACTGAAAGGGATGTTAAAACCCTCATTTGTGAAATACTAGGGCAATGCCCATTTCTCCAATACACATATATATTAAAAAATATTTATCAGACATTATTTTCAGTCTTGCTTTTCCCCCCACCGCCGGAGTGCTTGTTTGGGGCAAGACCGTAAAGACTGCAGTTTGCATGACTACTTCATACTCTTTCAATCCCATTAATTTCAGTGGTGTTTCTAATGTGAGTAAAGGCTACTCATTTGAGTAGGAGTTGTTGGATTGAGCCCATAGTATGTCGTTCTGTGAAGCATCTTCATACCCTCAGTGTGCTGTGCAGGGAATGTACCATCATCTATGGCAAAACAGCGTTTACTTCGGTGCCATCTGTGTCACCTGCTTGCTTACCAGTTCAAGAAAGTGAAGTTTTGAGAGACATTTAACTTGTTTGATTTCTTAGGAAATGCCAAAATAATTTATCCTAAGTGGAAATTACTGTGGTGAGGTTCTTTGTATGTCTACTTTGAAGTTGATTTGGGGGAAAGAAAACCCTAATGACTCTCTAGCATTGTTCTTTCAAATATTAGTCAAAAGCCGTCTTTGAATGTTTCAAGACAGGTGATGAGATGAATGTACTTGGATTGGTCATTTGAAAAGTATTTTCACTATTTTTAAGGCTTGGGAATTGACGGAAGGAGGATTACAAAACAGAGCCGTAGGTCCAGAGTTAGTATGGGCGCAAGCTTGGTCCCCCTGAGATAGCAGAAAACTACTCATTTATTTCATTTAGAACAGAGCTGAGCACTTATCTTCTGAGAAATACCTATACTGCTGTATTCCACTTGTCCTTTCTCACAAGTTATATTTCAAATGCAAACAGCTGCTGCTTTGAGTTTATGAATTGGTACACTAGGCTGGTTATTGAAATGCTGAACAGGTCCATATTGATACCTCCTGGCAGTGGGCATCAGTAGTTTAGGTTTGTGCTGGAAGCTTACGCATGATACTTATTGGTTTTGACATATATAGATCATGAAACTTTCTTCTAGTGCAGAAAATAATACCTGGTTTGTTTGTAAATGTTCACATTTGAGCTTAGTGATTACTGTACAGTGTCTGAAATAATTAGCTTACTGGTGTTTGATCAGCTCGTTCTAGATCAGAGGACAGCCATATTTGAATGGCTACATTGCCTGAATCCATCACTAATTACTTAAACCTTTTGTGCAAGGTTTGTTTAGAGAAAGCTCTCCTTAAACAAAAGAATAGTCATATATAGATAAAAGGCTGGAAGAGGAGCTGCACAGTTTGCAGGTTCTTTTAGAATCAATCCTCCTTTGCAACCATGCCTCAATAGTAGTAGTACTAGTAATTATAGTGATAATAGTGATGGTGATGATGGTAATAATAATAGACAACTCTTACCCAGCTTGCCACGGTTTGGAAATAATCACTGGAAAATCTTCTCAGTGAAAGCCTTAGGAGAGACATGGTCACTCTGTGCGTGGTCGGGTACTACCAACCAGGGAACTCAGTACATTCTGAATAAGAACCAGAGGATCAGGCCCCCTGACTGTAAAAATGTAAATCTGTAATGTAAATAAGGATTTGTTTGAGTCGTCTTAGTTTGGAAAGACTCGGGAGAGAGGCAAGTGTGTTGGGTGCCTCGCTGGTCTGTACTCTGCATGCTTTCGCTTTGCAAAAGCTGAAGTATGCACTGAAAAAAATGTGGCTTGGAAGCCTGCTTCTTCACTTATGCATTTTGGGAGGCTTTAGGTTTTTCAATATATGCTTTAGGATACCTGCGGCCGGTACGCTCTTTCTCTCTGGTGAATCATGTTATCTTCTGTGATAGTTTTGTAACACAATGTGATAGTTAAGTTTCTACAGAAGCATTTACCATAAGGATTAGTCTGGTATTGTCTAGCAACAGCTATTTATTATCGATCTCAACCCAAACAGTGTAACAGCTTCAGCACTTTGTGCAGAAGTCTTAAATAATATTTTACTGTTTTCAATTGCATTTTATTCCCCCCCTCCTGAAAGGAAAAAAAGGGAAAAAATCCAATAGTACTCAAGGAAGAGTTTTCCTTTTGTTTAGTAAGTACAGTAGAATATTTTGTAAATAATATTTAAAATTAGAAAAAAACATTCGGTGATAATTTCTCAATAGAAAATAAATGTCTTTTATTTAGTGGCAAGCACTGGATATATAAATGTATGAATATATAGTGCCATCTTAACAGGTTTTTTAAGGTACAATTTTGGAAGGTACAGGGAAATAATGTTTGAGATGCTCTAGAAGGCTAGGAAATAGTATTCAGGGCACACATTTATCACCTTTATCAGACAAAACTCCTCGCTGAAATCTGTAGGGAGTTTTAGCTTAGCAAAGACTGAAAGAACTGACATGCAATTTTGTCAAAAGCGATTTTATAGTTAATGTTCTGTAAAAACCTCTTTTTTAAAAGTAACCGGAACATCTCAAGATTACACTTTCCTTTTTATTTTGCACTACTACCTTTTTTTCATAACTGTTTCTGTTGTGATGATAAGTTCTGAATTTCTTGGCAATCTTTTTTTCAGGCATTCTATAATAGTGCCCGGTATATTCATAGCTACATGAAGCTTTGCTCATACTAAGCATAGGATATTGAGGGTATTGGCCCAATCCTGCTCCATCATAATCAATGGAAGTTTTGCCATTCATTTTAGTAGAAACAGGATTGGACACTTTATTTGCTTATTATGCCTATCTTCAATACAAATCAGCTATGTCTTTGCTTCTAGCTATGCTCAACCTCATTACAGGTACATATTACATTCTGTGGTCTGACAGGATACTTAGACTAGCAGCATTCTAATATCAAGGCAGAATTTAGTAGAACTTGTTAATTGTCGGTTATTTTATTTTTAGTTGCACGGGTTTTTTATTATGTGCTAATTTAAAAAAAACCAAAAAAACAAAAAAACCCAAAACCAAAACCAACAACAAGAAAAACCCAAAACCAAACAG